>NW_028322246.1:3895000-3897500 GCF_059928025.1 Delphinapterus leucas | reverse complement strand
GTTAGGGTTAGGGTTAGGGTTAGGGGACTGGGACGGTTTAGGGTACAGGTTAGGGTACGACAACGGTTTAGGGTGAGCGTTTGTGTTAGGGTGTGGGTTATTGTTTGCGTACGGGTTAGGAATAGGGGACGGGTGAGGGTAAGGCTTCGGGTAAGGGTTAGGGTTAGGGTTAGGGTTAGGGGACGGGGACTGGGACGGGGACGGTTTAGGGTACAGGTTAGGGTACGACAACGGTTTAGGGTGAGCGTACGTGTTAGGGTACGGGTTAGTGTTAGCGTATGGGTTAGGATTAAGGGACGGGTGAGGGTAAGGCTTCGGGTAAGGGTTAGGGTTAGGGTTAGGGTTAGTGTTAGGGTTAGGGGACGGGGGCGGTTTAGGGTACATGTTAGGGTACGACAACGGTTTAGGGTGAGCGTACGTGTTAGGGTACGGGTTAGTGTTAGCGTACGGGTTAGGATTAGGGGACGGGGGAGGGTAATGCTTCGGGTAAGGGTTAGTGTTAGGGTTAGAGTTAGGGTTAGGGTTACGGGACGGGGACGGTTTAGGGTACAGGTTAGGGTACGACAACGGTTTAGGGTGAGCGTACGTTTTAGGGTACGGATTAGTGTTAGCGTACGGGTTAGGATTACGGGAAGGGTGAGGGTAAGGCTTCGGGTAACGGTTAGGGTTAGGGTTACGGTTAGGGTTAGGGGACGGGCACGGGGACGGTTTAGGGTACAGGTTAGTGTACGACAACGGTTTAGGTTGAGCGTACGTGTTAGGGTACGGGTTAGTGTTAGCGTACGGGTTAGGATTAGGGGACGGTTGAGGGTAAGGCTTCGGGTAAGGGTTAGGGTTAGGTTTAGGGTTAGGGGACGGGGACGGGGACGGTTTAGGGTACAGGTTAGGGTACAAAAACGGTTTAGGGTGAGCGTACGTGTTAGGGTACGGGTTAGTGTTAGCGTACGGGTTCGGATTAGGGGACGGGTGAGTGTAAGGCTTCGGGTAAGGATTAGGGTTAGGGTTAGTGTTAGGGTTAGGGTTAGGGGACGGGGACGGTTTAGCGTACAGGTTAGGGTACGACAACGATTTAGGGTGAGCGTAAGTTGTAGGGTACGGGTTAGTGTTAGCGTACGGGTTAGGATTAGGGGACGGGTGAGGGTAAGGCTTCGGGTAATAGTTAGGGTTAGGGTTATGGTTAGGTTTAGGGGACGGGGACGGTTTAGGGTACAGGTTAGCATACGACAACGGTTTAGGGTGAGCGTACGTGTTAGGGTACGGGTTAGTGTTAGCATACGGGTTAGGATTAGGGGACGGGTGAGGGTAAGGCTTCGGGTAAGGGTTAGGGTTAGGGTTAGGGTTAGGGTTAGGGTTAGGGGACGGGGATGGTTTAGGGTAAAGGTTAGGGTACGACAACGGTTTAGGGTGAGCGTACGTGTTAGAGTACGGGATAGTGTTAGCGTACGGGTTAGGATTAGGGGACGGGTGAGGGTAAGGCTTCGGGTAAGGTTTAGGGTTAGGGTTAGGGTTAGGGTTAGGGGACGGGGACGGTTTAGGGTACAGGTTAGGGTACGACAACGGTTTAGGGTGAGCGTACGTGTTAGGGTACGGGTTAGTGTTAGCGTACGGTTTAGGATTAGGGGACGGGTGAGTTTAAGGCTTCGGGTAAGTGTTAGGGTTAGGGTTAGGGTTAGGGGACGGGGACGGTTTAGGGTACAGGTTAGTGTACGACAACGGTTTAGGGTGAGCGTACGTGTTAGGGTACGGGTTAGTGTTAGCGTACGGGTTGGATTAGGTTACGGGTGAGGGTAAGGCTTCCGGTAAGGTTAGGGTTAGGGTTAGGGTTAGGATTAGGGGACGGGGACGGTTTAGGGTACAGGTAAGGGTACGACAACGGTTTAGGGTGAGCGTACGTGTTAGGGTATGGGTTAGTGTTAGCGTACGGGTTAGGATTAGGGGACGGGTGAGGTTAAGGCTTCGGGTAAGTGTTAGGGTTTGGGTTAGGGTTAGGTTTAGGGTTAGGGTTAGGGGACGGGGACGGTTTAGGGTACAGGTTAGGGTACGACAATGGTTTAGGGTGAGCGTACGTGTTAGGGTACGTGTTAGTGTTAGCGTACAGGTTAGGATTAGGGGACGGGTGAGGGTAAGGCTTCGGGTAAGGGTTAGGGTTAGGGTTAGGGTTAGGGTTAGGGGACGGGGACGGGGACGGTTTAGGGTACAGGTTAGGTTACGACAACGGTTTAGGGTGAGGGTACGTGTTAGGGTTCGGGTTAGTGTTAGCATACGGGTGAGGATTAGGGGACGGGTGAGGGTAATGCTTCGGGTAAGGGTTAGTGTTAGGGTTAGAGTTAGGGTTTGGGTCACGCGACGGGGACGGTTTAGGGTACAGGTTAGTGTACGACAGCGGTTTAGGGTGAGCGTACGTTTTAGGGTACGGGTTAGTGTTAGCGTCCGGGTTAGGATTACGGGAAGGGTGAGGATAAGGCTTCGGGTAACGGTTAGGGTTAGGGTTAGGGTTAGG
>NW_028322246.1:3775000-3890000 GCF_059928025.1 Delphinapterus leucas | reverse complement strand
TGTTAGAGTACGACAATGGTTTAGGGTGATCGTACGTGTTAGGGTACGGGTTAGTGTTAGCTACGGGTTAGGATTAGGGGACGGGTGAGGGTAAGGCTTCGGGTAAGGGTTAGGGTTAGGGTTAGGGTTAGGGTTAAGGGACGGGGACGGGGACGGTTTAGGGTACAGGTTAGGGTACGACAACGGTTTAGGGTGAGCGTACGTGTTAGGGTACGGGTTAGTGTTAGCGTACGGGTTAGGATTAGGTGACGGGTGAGGGTAAGACTTCGGGTAAGGGTTAGGGTTAGGAATAGGGTTAGGGGACGGGGACGGTTTAGGGTACACGTTAGATTACGACAACGTTTTAGGGTGAGCGTACGTGTTAGGGTACGGGTTAGTGTTAGCGTACGGGTTAGGATTAGGGGACGGGTGAGAGTAAGGCTTCGGGTAAGGGTTAGGGTTAGGGTTAGGGTTAGGGTTACGGTTAGGGGACGGGGACTGGGACGGTTTAGGGTACAGGTTAGGGTACGACAACAGTTTAGGTTGAGCGTACGTGTTAGGGTATGGGTTAGTGTTAGCGTACGGGTTAGGATTAGGTGATGGGTGAGGGTAAGGCTTCGGGTAAAGGTTAGGGTTAGGGTTAGGGTTAGAGTTAGGGTTAGGGGACGGGGACGGTTTAGGATACAGGTTAGGGTACGACAACGGTTTAGGGTGAGCGTACGTGTTAGGGTACGGGTTACTGTTAGTGTACGGGTTAGGATTAGGGGACGGGTGAGGGTAAGGCTTCGGGTAAGGGTTAGGGTTAGGGTTAGGGTTAACGTTAGGGTTAGGGGACAGGGACGGTTTAGGGTACAGGTTAGGGTACGACAACGGTTTAGGGTGAGCGTACGTGTTAGGGTACGGGTTAGTGTTAGCGTACGGGTTAGGATTAGGGGACGGGTGAGGGTAAGGCTTCGGGAAAGGGTTAGGGTTAGGGTTAGGTTTAGGGTTAGGGGACGGGCACGGGGACGGTTTAGGGTACAGGTTATGGTACGACAACGGTTTAGGGTGAGGGTACGTGTTAGGGTACGGGTTAGTGTTAGCGTACGGGTAAGGATTAGGGTACGGGTGACGGTAAGGCTTCGGGTAACGGTAAGGGTTAGGGTTAGGGTTAGGGTTAGGGTTAGGGGACGGGGACGGCTTAGGGTACCGGTTAGGGTACGACAACGGTTTAGAGTGAGCGTAAGTGTTAGGGTACGGATTAGTGTTAGCGTACGAGTTAGGATTAGGGGACGGGTGAGTGTAAGGCTTCGGGTAAGGGTTAGGGTTAGGGTTAGGCTTAGGGTTAGGGGACGGGGACGGTTTAGGGTACAGGTTAGGGTACGACAACGGTTTAGGGTGAGCGTACGTGTTAGGGTACGGGTTAGTGTTAGCGTACGTGTTAGGATTAGGGGACGGGTGAGGGTAAGGCTACAGGTAAGGGTTAGGGTTAGGGTTAGGGTTGGGGACAGGGACGGTTTAGGGTACAGGTTAGGGTACGACAACGATTTAGGGTGAGCGTACGTGTTAGGTTACGGGTTAGTATTAGCGTACGGGTTAGGATTAGGGAACGGGTGAGTGTAAGGCTTCGGGTAATTGTTAGGGTTAGGGTTAGGGTTAGGTGACGGGGACGGGGACGATTTAGGGTACAGTTTAGGGTACGACAACGGTTTAGGGTGAGCGTACGTGTTAGGGTACGGGTTAGCGTTAGCGTACGGGTTAGGATTAGGGGACGGGTGAGGGTAAGGATTCGGGTAAGGGTTAGGGTTAGGGTTTGGGTTAGGGTTAAGGGACGGAGACGGTTTAGGATACAGGTTAGGGTACGACAACGGTTTCGTGTGAGCGTACGTGTTAGGGCACGGGTTAGTGTTAGCGTACGGGTTAGGATTAGGGGACGGGTGACAGTAAGGCTTCGGGTAAGTGTTAGGGTTAGGTTTAGGGTTAGGGTTAGGGTTAGGGGACGGGGACGGTTTAGGGTACAGGTTAGGGTACGACAACGGTTTAGGGTGAGCGTACGTGTTAGGGTACGGGTTAGTGTTAGCGTACGGGTTAGGATTAGGGGACGGGTGAGGGTAAGGCTTCGGGTAAGGGTTAGGGTTAGGGTTAGGGTTAGGGTTAGGGGGCGGGGACGGTTTAGGGTACAGGTTAGGGTACGACAACGGTTTAGGGTGAGCGTATGTTTTGGGTACGTGTTAGTGTTAGCGTACGGTTTAGGATTAGGGGACGGGTGAGGTTAAGGCTTCGGGTAAGGGTTAGGGTTAGGGTTAGGGTTAGGGTTAGGGTATGGGGACGGGGTCGGTTTAGGGTACAGGTTAGGGTACAACAACGGTTTAGGGTGAGCGTACGTGTTAGGGTACGGGTTAGTGTTAGCGTACGGGTTAGGATTAGAGGACGGGTGAGGGTAAGGCTTCGGGAAAGGGTTAGGGTTAGGGTTAGGTTTAGTGTTAGGGGACGGGCACGGGGACGGTTTAGGGTACAGGTTAGTGTACGACAACGGTTTAGGGTGAGGGTACGTGTTAGGGTACGGGTTAGTGTTAGCGTACGGGTTAGGATTAGGGGACGTGTGAGGGTAAGGCTTCGGGTAAGGGTTAGGGTTAGGGTTAGGGTTAGGGTTAGCGGACGGGGACGGCTTAGGGTACAGGTTAGGGTACGACAACGGTTTAGAGTGAGCGTAAGTGTTAGGGTACGGATTAGTGTTAGCGTACGTGTTAGGATTAGGGGACGGGTGAGTGTAAGGCTTCGGGTAAGGGTTAGGGTTAGGGTTAGGGTTAGGGTTAGGGGACGGGGACGGTTTAGGGTACAGGTTAGGGTACGACAACGGTTTAGGGTGAGCGTACGTGTTAGGGTACGGGTTAGTGTTAGCGTACGGGTTAGGAATAAGGGACGGGTGAGGGTCAGGCTACAGGTAAGGGTTAGGGTTAGGGTTAGGGTTAGGGTTAGGGTTAGGGGACGGGGACGGTTTAGGGTACAGGTTAGGGTACGACAACGATTTAGGGTGAGCGTACGTGTTAGGTTATGGGTTAGTGTTAGCGTACGGGTTAGGATTAGGGGACGGGTGAGGGTAAGGCTTCGGGTAAGGGTTAGGGTTAGGTTTAGGGTTAGGGTTAGGGGACGGGGACGGCTTAGGGTACAGGTTAGGGTACGACAACCGTTTAGGGTGAGCGTACGTGTTAGGGTACGTGTTAGTGTTAGCGTACGGGTTAGGATTAGGGGATGGTTGAGGGTATGGCTTCGGGTAAGGGTTAGGGTTAGGGTTAGGGTTAGGGTTAGGGGACGGGGACGGTTTAGGGTACAGGTTAGGGTACGACAACGGTTTAGGGTGAGTGTACGTGTTAGGGTACGGGTTAGTGTTAGCGTACGGGTTAGGATTAGGGGACGGGTGAGGGTAAGGCTTCGGGTAAGGGTTAGGGTTAGGGTTAGGGTTAGGTTTAGGGTTAGGGGACGGGGACGGTTTAGGGTACAGTTTAGGGTACGAGAACGATTTAGGGTGAGCGTACCTGTTAGGGTACGGGTTAGTGTTAGCGTACGGGTTAGGATTAGGGGACGGGTGAGTGTAAGGCTTCGGTTAAGGGTTAGGGTTAGGGTTAGGGTTAGGGTTAGGTTTAGGGTACGGGGACGGATTAGGGTACAGGTTAGTGTACGACAATGGTTTAGGGTTAGCGTACGTGTTAGGGTAAGGGTTAGTGTTAGCGTACAGGTTAGGATTAGGGGTCGGGTGAGGGTAAGGCTTCGGGTAAGTGTTAGGGTTAGTTTTAGGATTAGGGTTAGGGTTAGGGGACGGGGACGGTTTAGGGTACAGGTTAGGGTACGACAACGGTTTAGGGTGAGCGTACGTTTTAGGGTGTGGGTTAGTGTTTGCGTACGGGTTAGGAATAGGGGAGGGGTGAGGGTAAGGCTTCGGATAAGGGTTAGGGTTAGGGTTAGGGTTAGGGTTAGGGGACGGGGACGGTGACGGTTTAGGGTACAAGTTAGGGTACGACAACGGTTTAGGGTGAGCGTACGTGTTAGGGTATGGGTTAGTGTTAGCGTACGGGGTAGGATTCGGGGACGTGTGAGTGTAAGGCTTCGGGTAAGGGTTAGGGTTAGGGTTAGGGTTAGTGTTAGGGTTAGGGGACGGGGACGGTTTAGGGTACATGTTAGGGTACGACAACGGTTTAGGGTGAGCGTACGTGTTAGGGTACGGGTTAGTGTTAGCGTACGTGTTAGGATTAGGGGACGGGTGAGGGTAAGGCTTCGGGTAAGGGTTAGGGTTAGGGTTAGGGTTAGGGTTAAGGGACGGGGACGGGGAAGGTTTAGGGTACAGGTTAGGGTACGACAACGGTTTAGGGTGAGCGTACGTGTTAGGGTACGGTTTAGTGTTAGCGTACGGGTTAGGATTAGGGGACGGGTGAGGGTAAGACTTCGGGTAAGGGTTAGGGTTAGGGATAGGGTTAGGGGATGGGGACGGTTTAGGGTAAAGGTTAGGGTACCACAACGGTTTAGGGTGAGCGTACGTGTTAGGGTACGGGTTAGTGTTAGCGTACGGGTTAGGATTAGGGGACGGGTGAGGGTAAGGCTTCGGGTAAGGGTTAGGGTTAGGGTTAGGGTTAGGGTTAGGGTTAGGGGACGGGAACGGTTTAGGGTACATGTTAGGGTACGACAACGGTTTAGGGTGAGCGTACGTGTTAGGGTACGGTTTAGTGTTAGTGTACGGGTTAGGATTAGGGGTCGGGTGAGGGTAAGGCTTCGGGTAAGGGTTAGGGTTAGGTTTAGGGTTAGTGTTAGGGTTAGGGGACGCGGACGGTTTAGAGTACATGTCAGGGTACGACAACGGTTTAGGGTGAGCGTACGTGTTAGGGTACGGGTTAGTGTTAGCGTACGGGTTAGGATTAGGGGACGGGTGAGGGTAAGGCTTCGGGTAAGGTTTAGAGTTAGGGTTAGGGTTAGGGTTAAGGGACGGGGACGGGGACGGTTTAGAGTACAGGTTAGGGTACGACAACGGTTTAGGGTGAGCGTACGTGTTAGGGTACGGGTTAGTGTTAGCGTACGGGTTAGGATTAGGGAACGGGTGAGGGTAAGACTTCGGGTAAGGGTTAGGGTTAGGGATAGGTTTAGGGGACGGGGACGGTTTAGGGTACAGGTTAGGGTACGACAACGGTTTAGGGTGAGCGTACGTGTTAGGGTACGGTTTAGTGTTAGTGTACGGGTTAGGATTAGGGGACAGGTGAGGGTAAGGCTTCGGGTAAGGGTTAGGGTTAGGGTTAGTGTTAGGGTTAGGGTTAGGGTTAGGGGACTGGTACGGTTTAGGGTACAGGTTAGGGTACGACAACGGTTTAGGGTGAGCGTTTGAGTTAGGGTGTGGGTTAGTGTTTGCGTACGGGTTAGGAATAGGGGACGGGTGAGGGTAAGGCTTCGGGTAAGGGTTAGGGTTAGGGTTAGGGTTAGGGTTAGGGGACGGGGACGGGGACGGGGACGGTTTAGGGTACAGGTTAGGGTACGACAACGGTTTAGGGTGAGCGTACGTGTTAGGGTACGGGTTAGTGTTAGCGTACGGGTTAGGATTAGGGGACGGGTGAGGGTAAGGCTTCGGGTAAGGTTTAGGGTTAGGGTTAGGGTTAGGTGAAGGGGACGGGGACGATTTAGGGTACAGTTTACGGTACGACAACGGTTTAGGGTGAGCGTACGTGTTAGGGTACGGGTTAGTGTTAGCGTACGGGTTAGGATTAGGGGACGGGTGAGGGTAAGGATTTGGGTAAGGTTTAGAGTTAGGGTTAGGGTTAGGGTTAAGGGACGGAGACGGTTTAGGATACAGGTTAGGGTACGACAACGGTTTAGTGTGAGCGTACGTGTTAGGGCACGGGTTAGTGTTAGCGTACGGGTTAGGATTAGGGGTCGGGTGAGGGTAAGACTTCGGGTAAGGGTTAGGGTTAGGGATAGGGTTAGGGGACGGGGACGGTTTAGGGTACAGGTTAGGATACGACAACGGTTTAGGGTGAGCGTACGTGTTAGGGTACGGGTTAGTGTTAGCGTACGGGTTAGGATTAGGGGACGGGTGAGGGTAAGGCTTCGGGTAAGGGTTAGGGTTAGGGTTAGGGTTAGGGTTAGGGGGCGGGGACGGTTTAGGGTACAGGTTAGGGTACGACAACGGTTTAGGGTGAGCGTATGTTTTGGGTACGGGTTAGTGTTAGCGTACGGTTTAGGATTAGGGGACGGGTGAGGTTAAGGCTTCGGGTAAGGGTTAGGGTTAGGGTTAGGGTTAGGGTTAGGGTTAGGGGATGGGGACGGGGACGGTTTAGGGTACAGTTTAGGGTACGACAACGGTTTAGGGTGAGCGTACGTGTTAGGGTACGTGTTAGTGTTAGCGTACGGGTTAGGATTAGGGGACGGGTGAGGGTAAGGCTTCGGGTAAGGTTTAGGGTTAGGGTTAGGGTTAGGGTTAGGGGACGGG
Organism: Delphinapterus leucas; assembly: GCF_059928025.1. Classification (NCBI taxonomy): domain Eukaryota; kingdom Metazoa; phylum Chordata; class Mammalia; order Artiodactyla; family Monodontidae; genus Delphinapterus; species Delphinapterus leucas. The sequence continues at coordinate 3,883,576 of NW_028322246.1, read as the reverse complement.
GACGGTTTAGGGTACATCTTAGGGTACGACAACGATTTAGGGTGAGCGTAGGTGTTAGGGTACTGATTAGTGTTAGCGTACGGGTTAGGATTAGGTGACGGGTGAGGGTAAGGCTTCGGGTAAGGGTTATGGTTAGGGTTAGGGTTAAGGTTAGGGGACGGGGACGCTTTAGGGTACAGGTTAGGGTACGACAACGGTTTAGGGTGAGCGTACGTGTTAGGGTACAGGTTAGTGTTAGCATACGGGTTAGGATTAGGGGACGGATGAGGGTAAGGCTTCGGGTAAGTGTTAGGGTTAGGGTTAGGGTTAGGGTTAGGGGACGGGAACGGTTTAGGGTACAGGTTAGGGTACGACAACGGTTTAGGGTGAGCTTACGTGTTAGGGTACGGGTTAGTGTTCGCGTACGGGTTAGGATTAGGGGACGGGTGAGGGTAAGGCTTCGGGTAAGGGTTAGGGTTAGGGTTAGGGTTAGGGTTAGGGTTAGGGTTAGGGGACGGGGACGGTTTAGGGTACATGTTAGGGTACGACAACGGTTTAGGGTGAGCGTACGTGTTAGGGTAAGGGTTAGTGTTAGCGTACAGGTTAGGATTAGGGGTCAGGTGAGGGTAAGGCTTCGGGTAAGGGTTAGGGTTAGGGTTAGGTTTAGGGTTAGGGGAAGGGGACGGGGACGGTTTAGGGTACAGGTTAGGGTACGACAACGGTTTAGGGTGAGCGTACGTGTTAGGGTGTGGGTTAGTGTTTGCGTACGTGTTAGGAATAGGGGACGGGTGAGGGTAAGGCTTCGGGTAAGGTTTAGTGTTGGGGTTAGGGTTAGGGTTAGGGTTAAGGGACGGGGACGGGGACGGTTTAGGGTACAGGTTACGGTACGACAACGGTTTAGGGTGAGCGTACGTGTTAGGGTACGGGTTAGTGTTAGCGTACGGATTAGGATTAGGGGACGGGTGAGGGTAAGACTTCGGGTAAGGGTTAGGGTTAGGGATAGGGTTAGGGGACGGGGACGGTTTAGGGTACATGTTAGGGTACGACAACGGTTTAGGGTGAGCGTACGTGTTAGGGTACGGGTTAGTGTTAGCGTACGGGTTAGGATTAGGGGACGGGTGAGTGTAAGGCTTCGGGTAAGGGTTAGGTTTAGGGTTAGGGTTAGGGTTAAGGGACGGGGACGGGGACGGTTTAGGGTACAAGTTAGGGTACGACAACAGTTTAGGGTGAGCGTACGTGTTAGGGTACGTGTTAGTGTTAGCGTACGGGTTAGGATTAGGGGACGGGTGAGGGTAAGGCTTCGGGTAAGGGTTAGGGTTAGGGTTAGGGTTAGGTGACGGGGACGGGGACGATTTAGGGTACAGTTTAAGGTACAACAACGGTTTAGGGTGAGCGTACGTGTTAGGGTACGGGTTAATGTTAGCGTACGGGTTAGGATTAGGGGACGGGTGAGGGTAAGGATTTGGGTAAGGGTTAGAGTTAGGGTTAGGGTTAGGGTTAAGGGACGGAGACGGTTTAGGATACAGGTTAGGGTACGACAACGGTTTAGTGTGAGCGTACATGTTAGGGCACGGGTTAGTGTTAGCGTACGGGTTAGGATTAGGGGACGGGTGAGGGTAAGGCTTCGGGTAAGCGTTAGGGTTAAGGTTAGGGTTAGGGTTAGGGTTAGGGGACGGGGACGGTTTAGGGTACAGGTTAGGGTACGACAACGGTTTAGGGTGAGCGTACGTTTTAGGGTACGGGTTAGTGTTAGCGTACGGGTTAGGTTTAGGGGACGGGTGAGGGTAACGCTTCGGGTAAGGGTTAGGGTTAGGGTTAGGGTTAGGGGACGGGGACGGTTTAGGGTAGAAGTTAGGGTACGACAACGGTTTAGGGTGAGCGTACGTGTTAGGGTACTGGTTAGTGTTAGCGTACGGGTTAGGATTAGGGGACGGGTGAGGGTAAGGCTTCGGGTAAAGGTTAGGGTTAGGGTTAGGGGACGGGGACGGTTTAGGGTACAGGTTAGGGTACGACAAAGGTTTAGGGTGAGCGTACGTGTTAGGGTACGGATTAGTGTTAGCGTACGGGTTAGGATTAGGGGACGGGTGTGGGTAAGGCTTCGCGTAAGGGTTAGGTTTAGGGTTAGGGTTAGGGTTATGGTTAGGGGACGGGGACGGTTTAGGGTACAGGTTAGGGTACGACAACGGTTTAGGGTGAGCGTACGTGTTAGGGTACGGGTTAGTGTTAGCGTACGGGTGAGGATTAGGTGACGGGTGAGTGTAAGGCTTCGGGTAAGGGTTAGGGTTAGGGTTAGGTTTAGGGTTAGGGTTAGGGTTAGGGGACCCGGACAGTTTAGGGTACAGGTTAGGGTATGACAAAGTTTTAGGGTGAGCGTACGTGTTAACGTACGGGTTAGTGTTAGCGTACTGGTTAGGATTAGGGGACGGGTGAGCGTAAGGCTTCGGGTAAGGGATAGGGTTACGGTTAGGGTTAGGGTTAGGGGACGGGGACGGTTTAGGGTACAGGTTCGGCTGCGACAATGGTTTAGGGTGAGCGTACATGTTAGGGTACGGGTTAGTGTTAGCTTACGGGTTAGGATTAGCGGACGGGTGAGGGTAAGGCTTCGGGTAAGGGTTAGGGTTAGGGTTAGGGCTAGGGTTAGGGTTAGGGGACGGGGACAGGGACGGTTTAGGGTACAGGTTAGGGTACGACAACGGTTTAGGGTGAGCGTACATGTTAGGGTATGGGTTAGTGTTAGCGTATGGGTTAGGATTAGGGGACGGGTGATGTTAAGGCTTCGGGTAAGGGTTAGGATTAGGGTTAGGGTACGGGGACGGGGACGGGGACGGGGATGGGTTTGGGTACAGGTTAGGGTACGACAAAGATTTAGGGTGAGCGTACGTGTTAGGGTACGGGATAGTGTTAGCGTACGGGTTAGGATTAGAGGACGGCTGAGGGTAAGGCTTCGGGTAAAGGTTAGGGTTACGGTTAGGGTTAGGGTTAGGGGACGGGGACGGGGACGGTTTAGGGTACAGGTTAGGGTACGTCAACTGTTTAGGGTGAGCGTACGTGTTAGGGTACGGGTTAGTGTTAGTGTACGGGTTAGGATTAGGGCACGGGTGAGGGTAAGGCTTCGGGTAAGGGTTAGGGTTAGGGTTAGGGTTAGGGTTAGGGTTAGGGGACGGGGACGGTTTAGGGTACAAGTTAGGGTACGACAACGGTTTAGGGTGAGCGTACGTGTTAGGGTACGGGTTAGTGTTAGCGTACGGGTTAGGATTAGGGGACGGGTGAGGGTAAGGCTTCGGGTAAGTGTTAGTGTTAGGGTTAGGGTTAGGGGACGGGGACGGGGACGGTTTAGGGTACAGGTTAGGGTACGACAACGGTTTTGGGTGAGCGTACGTGTTAGGGTACGGGTTAGTGTTAGCGTACGGGTGAGGATTAGGGGACGGGTCAGGGTAAGGCTTCGGGTAAGGGTTAGGGTTAGGACTAGGGTTAGGTTTAGGGTTAGGGGACGGGGACGGTTTAGGGTACAGGTTAGGGTACAACAACGGTTTAGGGTGAGCGTACGTGTTAGGGTACGGGTTAGTGTTAGCGTACGGGTTAGGATTAGGGGACAGGTGAGCGTAAGGCTTCGGGTAAGGGTTAGGGTTAGGGTTAGGGTTAGGGTTAGGGTTAGGGGACGGGGACGGTTTAGGGTACAGGTTAGGGTACGACAATGTTTTAGGGTGAGCGTACGTGTTAGGGTACGGGTTAGTGTTAGCGTACGGGTGAGGATTAAGGGACGGGTGAGTGTAAGGCTTGGGGTAAGGGTTAGGGTTAGGGTTAGGGGACGGGGACGGTTTAGGGTACAGGTTAGGGTACGACAACGGTTTAGGGTGAGCGTACGAGTTAGGGTAGGGGTTAGTGTTAGCACACGGTTTAGGATAAGGGGACGGGTGAGGGTAAGGCTTCGGGTAAGGGTTAGGGTTAGGGTTAGGGTTAGGGTTATGGGACGGGGACGGTTTAGGGTACAGGTTAGGGTACGACAACGGTTTAGGGTGAGCGTACGTGTTAGGGTACGGGTTAGTGTTAGCGTACGGCTTAGGATTAGGGGACGGGTGAGGGTAAGGCTTCGGGTAAGTGTTAGGGTTAGGGTTAGGGTTAGGGTTAGGGTTAGGGTACGGGGACGGTTTAGGGTACAGGTTAGGGTACGACAACGATTTAGGGTGAGCGTACGTGTTAGGGTATGGGTTAGTGTTAGCGTACAGGTTAGGATTAGGGGACGGGTGAGGGTAAGGCTTCGGGTAAGTGTTAGGGTTAGGGTTAGGGTTAGGGTTAGGGGACGGGGACGGTTTAGGGTACAGATTAGGGTATGACAACGGTTTAGGGTGAGCGTACGTGTTAGGGTACGGGTTAGTGTTAGCGTACGGATTAGGATTAGGGGACGGGTGAGGGTAAGGCTTCGGGTAAGGGTTAGTGTTAGGGTTAGGGTTATGGTTAGGGGACGGGGACGGGGACGGTTTAGGGTACTGGTTAGTGTACGACAACGGTTTAGGGTGAGCGTACGTGTTAGGGTACGGTTTAGTGTTAGCGTACGGTTTAGGATTCGGGGACGGGTGAGGGTAAGGCTTCGGGTAAGGGTTAGTGTTAGGGTTAGGGTTACGGTTAGGGGATGGGGACGGTTTAGGGTACAGGTTAGTGTACGACAACGGTTTAGGGTGAGCGTACGTGTTAGGGTACGGGTTAGTGTTGGCGTACGGGTTAGGATTAGGGGACGGGTGAGTGTAAGGCTTCGGGTAAGGGTAAGGGTTAGGGTTAGGGTTAGGGGATCGTGACGGGGACGGTTTAGGGTACAGGTTAGGGTACGACAACGGTTTAGGGTGAGCTTACGTGTTAGGGTACGGGTTAGTGTTAGCGTAAGGGTTAGTATTAGGGGACGCGTGAGGGTAAGTCTTCGGGTAAGGGTTAGGGTTAGGGTTAGGGTTAGGGTTAGCGTTAGGGGACGGGGACGCTTTAGGGTACAGGTTAGGGTACGACAACGGTTTAGGGTGAGCGTACGTGTTAGGGCACGGGTTAGTGTTAGCGTACGGGTTAGGATTAGGGGACGGGTGACAGTAAGGCTTCGGGTAAGTGTTAGGGTTAGGTTTAGGGTTAGGGTTAGGGTTAGGGGACGGGGACGGTTTAGGGTACAGGTTAGGGTACGACAACGGTTTAGGGTGAGCGTACGTGTTAGGGTACGGGTTAGTGTTAGCGTACGGGTTAGGATTAGGGGACGGGTGAGGGTAAGGCTTCGGGTAAGGGTTAGGGTTAGGGTTAGGGTTAGGGTTAGGGGGCGGGGACGGTTTAGGGTACAGGTTAGGGTACGACAACGGTTTAGGGTGAGCGTATGTTTTGGGTACGTGTTAGTGTTAGCGTACGGTTTAGGATTAGGGGACGGGTGAGGTTAAGGCTTCGGGTAAGGGTTAGGGTTAGGGTTAGGGTTAGGGTTAGGGTATGGGGACGGGGTCGGTTTAGGGTACAGGTTAGGGTACAACAACGGTTTAGGGTGAGCGTACGTGTTAGGGTACGGGTTAGTGTTAGCGTACGGGTTAGGATTAGAGGACGGGTGAGGGTAAGGCTTCGGGAAAGGGTTAGGGTTAGGGTTAGGTTTAGGGTTAGGGGACGGGCACGGGGACGGTTTAGGGTACAGGTTAGTGTACGACAACGGTTTAGGGTGAGGGTACGTGTTAGGGTACGGGTTAGTGTTAGCGTACGGGTTAGGATTAGGGGACGTGTGAGGGTAAGGCTTCGGGTAAGGGTTAGGGTTAGGGTTAGGGTTAGGGTTAGCGGACGGGGACGGCTTAGGGTACAGGTTAGGGTACGACAACGGTTTAGAGTGAGCGTAAGTGTTAGGGTACGGATTAGTGTTAGCGTACGGGTTAGGATTAGGGGACGGGTGAGTGTAAGGCTTCGGGTAAGGGTTAGGGTTAGGGTTAGGGTTAGGGTTAAGGGACGGCTTAGGGTACATGTTAGGGTACGACAACCGTTTAGGGTGAGCGTACGTGTTAGGGTACGTGTTAGTGTTAGCGTACGGGTTAGGATTAGGGGATGGTTGAGGGTATGGCTTCGGGTAAGGGTTAGGGTTAGGGTTAGGGTTAGGGTTAGGGTTAGGGGACGGGGACGGTTTAGGGTACAGGTTAGGGTACGACAACGGTTTAGGGTGAGCGTACGTGTTAGGGTACGGGTTAGTGTTAGCGTACGGGTTAGGATTAGGGGACGGGTGAGGGTAAGGCTTCGGGTAAGGGTTAGGGTTAGGGTTAGGGTTAGGTTTAGGGTTAGGGGACGGGGACGGTTTAGGGTACAGTTTAGGGTACGAGAACGATTTAGGGTGAGCGTACCTGTTAGGGTACGGGTTAGTGTTAGCGTACGGGTTAGGATTATGGGACGGGTGAGGGTAAGGCTTCGGGTAAGGGTTAGTGTTAGGGTTAGGGTTAGGGTTAGGTTTAGGGTACGGGGACGGTTTAGGGTACAGGTTAGTGTACGACAACGGTTAGGGTTAGCGTACGTGTTAGGGTAAGGGTTAGTGTTAGCGTACAGGTTAGGATTAGGGGTCGGGTGAGGGTAAGGCTTCGGGTAAGGGTTAGGGTTAGTTTTAGGGTTAGGGTTAGGGTTAGGGGACGGGGACGGTTTAGGGTACAGGTTAGGGTACGACAACGGTTTAGGGTGAGCGTACGTTTTAGGGTGTGGGTTAGTGTTTGCGTACGGGTTAGGAATAGGGGAGGGGTGAGGGTAAGGCTTCGGATAAGGGTTAGGGTTAGGGTTAGGGTTAGGGTTAGGGGACGGGGACGGTGACGGTTTAGGGTACAAGTTAGGGTACGACAACGGTTTAGGGTGAGCGTACGTGTTAGGGTATGGGTTAGTGTTAGCGTACGGGTTAGGATTCGGGGACGTGTGAGTGTAAGGCTTCGGGTAAGGGTTAGGGTTAGGGTTAGGGTTAGTGTTAGGGTTATGGGACGGGGACGGTTTAGGGTATATGTTAGGGTACGACAACGGTTTAGGGTGAGCGTACGTGTTAGGGTACGGGTTAGTGTTAGCGTACGTGTTAGGATTAGGGGACGGGTGAGGGTAAGGCTTCGGGTAAGGGTTAGGGTTAGGGTTAGGGTTAGGGTTAAGGGACGGGGACGGGGAAGGTTTAGGGTACAGGTTAGGGTACGACAACGGTTTAGGGTGAGCGTACGTGTTAGGGTACGGGTTAGTGTTAGCGTACGGGTTAGGATTAGGGGACGGGTGAGGGTAAGACTTCGGGTAAGGGTTAGGGTTAGGGATAGGGTTAGGGGATGGGGACGGTTTAGGGTAAAGGTTAGGGTACCACAACGGTTTAGGGTGAGCGTACGTGTTAGGGTACGGGTTAGTGTTAGCGTACGGGTTAGGATTAGGGGACGGGTGAGGGTAAGGCTTCGGGTAAGGGTTAGGGTTAGGGTTAGGGTTAGGGTTAGGGTTAGGGGACGGGAACGGTTTAGGGTACATGTTAGGGTACGACAACGGTTTAGGGTGAGCGTACGTGTTAGGGTACGGTTTAGTGTTAGTGTACGGGTTAGGATTAGGGGTCGGGTGAGGGTAAGGCTTCGGGTAAGGGTTAGGGTTAGGTTTAGGGTTAGTGTTAGGGTTAGGGGACGCGGACGGTTTAGGGTACATGTCAGGGTACGACAACGGTTTAGGGTGAGCGTACGTTTTAGGGTACGGGTTAGTGTTAGCGTACGGGTTAGGATTAGGGGACGGGTGAGGGTAAGGCTTCGGGTAAGGTTTAGAGTTAGGGTTAGGGTTAGGGTTAAGGAACGGGGACGGGGACGGTTTAGAGTACAGGTTAGGGTACGACAACGGTTTAGGGTGAGCGTACGTGTTAGGGTACGGTTTAGTGTTAGTGTACGGGTTAGGATTAGGGGACAGGTGAGGGTAAGGCTTCGGGTAAGGGTTAGGGTTAGGGTTAGTGTTAGGGTTAGGGTTAGGGTTAGGGGACTGGTACGGTTTAGGGTACAGGTTAGGGTACGACAACGGTTTAGGGTGAGCGTTTGTGTTAGGGTGTGGGTTAGTGTTTGCGTACGGGTTAGGAATAGGGGACGGGTGAGGGTAAGGCTTCGGGTAAGGGTTAGGGTTAGGGTTAGGGTTAGGGGACGGGGACGGGGACGGGGACGGGGACGGTTTAGGGTACAGGTTAGGGTACGACAACGGTTTAGGGTGAGCTTACGTGTTAGGGTACGGGTTAGTGTTAGCGTACGGGTTAGTATTAGGGGACGGGTGAGGGTAAGACTTCGCGTAAGGTTTAGGGTTAGGGTTAGGGTTAGGGGCTGGGGACAGTTATGATTTAGGGTACAGGTTAGGGTACGACAACGGTTTAGGGTGAGCGTTTGTGTTAGGGTGTGGGTTAGTGTTTGCGTACGGGTTAGGAATAGGGGACGGGTGAGGGTAAGGCTTCGGGTAAGGGTTAGGGTTAGGGTTAGGGTTAGGGGACGGGAACGGTTTAGGGTACAGGTTAGGGTACGACAACGGTTTAGGGTGAGCGTACATGTTAGGGTACGTTTTAGTGTTAGCGTACGGGTTAGGATTAGGGGACGGGTGAGGGTAAGTCTTCGGGTAAGGGTTAGGGTTAGGGTTAGGGTTAGGGTTAGCATTAGGGGACGGGGACGCTTTAGGGTACAGGTTAGGGTACGACAACGGTTTAGGGTGAGCGTACGTGTTAGGGTACGGGATAGTGTTAGCGTACGGGTTAGGATTAGGGGACGGGTGAGGCTAAGGCTTCGGGTAAGGGTTAGGGATAGTGTTAGGGTTAGGGTTAGGGTTACGGGACGGGGACAGGGACGGTTTAGGGTAGAGGTTAGGGTACGATAACAGTTTAGGGTGAGCGTACGTGTTAGGGTACGGGTTAGTGTTAGCGTACGGGTTAGGATTAGGGGACGGGTGAGGGTAAGGCTTCGGGTAAGCGTTAGGGTTAAGGTTAGGGTTAGGGTTAGGGTTAGGGGACGGGGACGGTTTAGGGTACAGGTTAGGGTACGACAACGGTTTAGGGTGAGCGTACGTGTTAGGGTACGGGTTAGTGTTAGCGTACGGGTTAGGTTTAGGGGACGGGTGAGGGTAACGCTTCGGGTAAGGGTTAGGGTTAGGGTTAGGGTTAGGGGACGGGGACGGTTTAGGGTAGAAGTTAGGGTACGACAACGGTTTAGGGTGAGCGTACGTGTTAGGGTACTGGTTAGTGTTAGCGTACGGGTTAGGATTAGGGGACGGGTGAGGGTAAGGCTTCGGGTAAAGGTTAGGGTTAGGGTTAGGGGACGGGGACGGTTTAGGGTACAGGTTAGGGTACGACAAAGGTTTAGGGTGAGCGTACGTGTTAGGGTACGGATTAGTGTTAGCGTACGGGTTAGGATTATGGGACGGGTGTGGGTAAGGCTTCGCGTAAGGGTTAGGGTTAGGGTTAGGGTTAGGGTTATGGTTAGGGGACGGGGACGGTTTAGGGTACAGGTTAGGGTACGACAACGGTTTAGGGTGAGCGTACATGTTAGGGTACGGGTTAGTGTTAGCGTACGGGTGAGGATTAGGTGACGGGTGAGTGTAAGGCTTCGGGTAAGGGTTAGGGTTAGGGTTAGGGTTAGGGTTAGGGTTAGGGTTAGGGGACCCGGACGGTTTAGGGTACAGGTTAGGGTATGACAAAGTTTTAGGGTGAGCGTACGTGTTAACGTACGGGTTAGTGTTAGCGTACGGGTTAGGATTAGGGGACGGGTGAGCGTAAGGCTTCGGGTAAGGGATAGGGTTACGGTTAGGGTTAGGGTTAGGGGACGGGGACGGTTTAGGGTACAGGTTCGGCTGCGACAATGGTTTAGGGTGAGCGTACATGTTAGGGTACGGGTTAGTGTTAGCTTACGGGTTAGGATTAGCGGACGGGTGAGGGTAAGGCTTCGGGTAAGGGTTAGGGTTAGGGTTAGGGCTAGGGTTAGGGTTAGGGGACGGGGACAGGGACGGTTTAGGGTACAGGTTAGGGTACGACAACGGTTTAGGGTGAGCGTACATGTTAGGGTATGGGTTAGTGTTAGCGTATGGGTTAGGATTAGGGGACGGGTGATGTTAAGGCTTCGGGTAAGGGTTAGGATTAGGGTTAGGGTACGGGGACGGGGACGGGGACGGGGATGGTTTTGGGTACAGGTTAGGGTACGACAAAGATTTAGGGTGAGCGTACGTGCTAGGGTACGGGATAGTGTTAGCGTACGGGTTAGGATTAGAGGACGGCTGAGGGTAAGGCTTCGGGTAAAGGTTAGGGTTACGGTTAGGGTTAGGGTTAGGGGACGGGGACGGGGACGGTTTAGGGTACAGGTTAGGGTACGTCAACTGTTTAGGGTGAGCGTACGTGTTAGGGTACGGGTAAGTGTTAGTGTACGGGTTAGGATTAGGGCACGGGTGAGGGTAAGGCTTCGGGTAAGGGTTAGGGTTAGGGTTAGGGTTAGGGTTAGGGTTAGGGGACGGGGACGGTTTAGGGTACAAGTTAGGGTACGACAACGGTTTAGGGTGAGCGTACGTGTTAGGGTATGGGTTAGTGTTAGCGTACGGGTTAGGATTAGGGGACGGGTGAGGGTAAGGCTTCGGGAAAGGGTTAGGGTTAGGGTTAGAGTTACGGTTAGGGGACGGGCACGGGGACGGTTTAGGGTACAAGTTAGGGTACGACAACGGTTTAGGGTGAGCGTACGTGTTAGTGTACGGGTTAGTGTTAACGTACGGGTTAGGATTAGGGGACGGGTGAGGGTAAGGCTTCGGGTAAGGGTTAGTGTTAGGGTTAGGGTTAGGGGACGGGGACGGGGACGGTTTAGGGTACAGGTTAGGGTACGACAACGGTTTAGGGTGAGCGTACGTGTTAGGGTACGGGTTAGTGTTAGCGTACGGGTGAGGATTAGGGGACGGGTCAGGGTAAGGCTTCGGGTAAGGGTTAGGGTTAGGACTTGGGTTAGGTTTAGGGTTAGGGGACGGGGACGGTTTAGGGTACAGGTTAGGGTACAACAACGGTTTAGGGTGAGCGTACGTGTTAGGGTACGGGTTAGTGTTAGCGTACGGGTTAGGATTAGGGGACAGGTGAGCGTAAGGCTTCGGGTAAGGGTTAGGGTTAGGGTTAGGGTTAGGGTTAGGGTTAGGGGACGGGGACGGTTTAGGGTACAGGTTAGGGTACGACAATGTTTTAGGGTGAGCGTACGTGTTAGGGTACGGGTTAGTGTTAGCGTACGGGTGAGGATTAAGGGACGGGTGAGGGTAAGGCTTGGGGTAAGGGTTAGGGTTAGGGTTAGGGGACGGGGACGGTTTAGGGTACAGGTTAGGGTACGACAACGGTTTAGGGTGAGCGTACGAGTTAGGGTAGGGGTTAGTGTTAGCACACGGTTTAGGATAAGGGGACGGGTGAGGGTAAGGCTTCGGGTAAGGGTTAGGGTTAGGGTTAGGGTTAGGGTTATGGGACGGGGACGGTTTAGGGTACAGGTTAGGGTACGACAACGGTTTAGGGTGAGCGTACGTGTTAGGGTACGGGTTAGTGTTAGCGTACGGCTTAGGATTAGGGGACGGGTGAGGGTAAGGCTTCGGGTAAGTGTTAGGGTTAGGGTTAGGGTTAGGGTTAGGGTTAGGGTACGGGGACGGTTTAGGGTACAGGTTAGGGTACGACAACGATTTAGGGTGAGCGTACGTGTTAGGGTATGGGTTAGTGTTAGCGTACAGGTTAGGATTAGGGGACGGGTGAGGGTAAGGCTTCGGGTAAGTGTTAGGGTTAGGGTTAGGGTTAGGGTTAGGGGACGGGGACGGTTTAGGGTACAGATTAGGGTATGACAACGGTTTAGGGTGAGCGTACGTGTTAGGGTACGGGTTAGTGTTAGCGTACGGGTTAGGATTAGGGGACGGGTGAGGGTAAGGCTTCGGGTAAGGGTTAGGGTTAGGGTTAGGGTTAGGGGACGGGTCGGGGACGGCGACGATTTAGGGTACAGTTTAGTGTACGACAACGGTTTAGGGTGAGCGTACGTGTTAGGGTACGGTTAGTGTTAGCGTACGGGTTAGGATTAGGGGACGGGTGAGGGTAAGGCTTCGGGTAAGCGTTAGGGTTAGGGTTAGTGTTAGGGTTAGGGTTAGTGGACGGGGACGGTTTAGGGTACAGGTTAGGGTACGACAACGGTTTAGGGTGAGCGTACGTGTTAGGGTATGGGTTAGTGTTAGCGTACGGGTTAGGATTAGGGGACGGGTGAGGGTAAGGCTTCGGGTAAGGTTTAGGGTTAGGTTTAGGGTTAGGGTTAGGGTTAGGGGACGGGGACAGGGACGGTTTAGGGTACAGGTTAGGGTAGGACAACGGTTTAGTGTGAGCGTACATGTTAGTGTATGGTTTAGTGTTAGCGTACGGGTTAGGATTAGGGGACGGGTGAGGGTAAGGCTTCGGGTAAGGGTTAGGGTTAGGGTTAGGGTTAGGGTTAGGGTTAGGGGACGGGGACGGATTAGGGTACAGGTTAGGGTACGACAACGATTTAGGGTGAGCGTACGTGTTAGGGTACGGGTTAGTGTTAGCGTACGGGTGAGGATTAGGGGACGGGTGAGTGTAAGGCTTCGGGTAAGGGTTACTGTTAGGATTAGGGTTAGGGTTAGGGTTAGGGGACGGGGACGGTTTAGGGTACAGGTTAGGGTACGACAACGGTTTAGGGTGAGCGTACGTGTTAGGTTACGGGTTAGTGTTAGCGTACGGGTTAGGATTAGGGGACGGGTGAGGGTAAGGCTTCGGGAAAGTTTTAGGGTAAGTGTTAGGTTTAGGGTTAGGGGACGGGCACGGGGACGATTTAGGGTACAGGTTAGGGTACGACAACGGTTTAGGGTGAGGGTACGTGTTAGGGTACGGGTTAGTGTTAGCGTACGGGTTAGGATTAGAGGACGGGTGAGGGTAAGGCTTCGGGTAAGGGTTAGGGTTAGGGTTAGGGTTACGGTTAGGGTTAGGGGACGGGGACGGCTTAGGGTACAGGTTAGGGTACGAAAACGGTTTAGAGTGAGCGTAAGTGTTAGGGTACGGATTAGTGTTAGCGTACGGGTTAGGATTAGGGGACGGGTGAGTGTAAGGCTTCGGGTAAGGGTTAGGGTTAGGGTTAGGGTTAGGGTTAGGGTTAGGGGACGGGGACGGTTTAGGGTACAGTTTAGGGTACGACAACGGTTTAGGGTGAGCGTACGTGTTAGGGTACGGGTTAGTGTTAGCATACGGGTTAGGATTAGGGTACGGGTGAGGGTAAGGCTACAGGTAAGGGTTAGGGTTAGGGTTAGGGTTAGGGTTAGGGTTAGGGTTAGGGGACGGGGACGGTTTAGGGTACAGGTTAGGGTACGACAACGATTTAGGGTGAGCGTACGTGTTAGGTTACGGGTTAGTGTTAGCGTACGGGTTAGGTTTAGGGAACGGGTGAGGGTAAGGCTTCGGGTAAGGGTTACGGTTAGGGTTAGGGTTAGGGTTAGGGGACGGGGACAGTTTAGGGTACAGGTTAAGCTACGACAACGGTTTAGGGTGAGCGTACGTGTTAGGGTACGGGTTAGTGTTAGCGTACGGGTTAGAATTAGGGGACGGGTGAGGGTAAGGCTTCGGGTAAGGGTTAGGGTTAGTGTTAGGGTTAGGGGACGGGGACGGTTTAGGGTACAGGTTAGGGTACGACAACGGTTTAGGGTGAGCGTACGTATTAGGGTACTGGTTAGTGTTAGCGTACGGGTTAGGATTTGGGGACGGGTGAAGGTAAGGCTTCGAGTAAGGGTTAGGGTTAGGGTTATGGTTAGGGTTAGGATTAGCGGACGGGGACGGTTTAGGGTACAGGTTAGTGTACGACAACGGTTTAGGGTGAGCGTACGTGTTAAGGTACGGGTTAGTGTTAGCGTACGGGTTAGGATTAGGGTACGGGTGAGGGTAAGGCTTCGGGTAAGGGTTAGGGTTAGGGTTAGGGTTAGTGTTAGGGTTAGGGGACGGGGACGGTTTAGGGTACAGGTTAGGGTACGACAACGGTTTAGGGTGAGCGTACGTGTTAGGGTATGGGTTAGTGTTAGCGTACGGGTTCGGATTAGGGGACGGGTGATGTTAAGGCTTCGGGTAAGGGTTAGGGTTTGGGTTACAGTTAGGTTTAGGGTTATGGTTAGGGGACGGGGACGGTTTAGGGTACAGGTTAGGGTACGACAACGGTTTAGGGTGAGCGTACGTGTTAGGGTACGGGTTAGTGTTAGCGTACGGGTTAGGATTAGGGGACGGTTGAGGGTAAGACTTCGGGTAAGGTTTAGGGTTAGGGTTAGGGTTAGGGTTAGGGTTAGGGGCCGGGGACAGTTATGATTTAGGGTACAGGTTAGGGTACGACCACTGTATAGGGTGAGCGTACGTGTTAGGGTATGCGTTAGTGTTAGCGTACGGGTTAGGATTAGGGGACGGTTGAGGGTAAGGCTTCGGGCAAGGGTTAGGGTTAGGGTTAGGGTTAGGGGACGGGGACGGTTTAGGGTACAGGTTAGGGTACGACAATGGTTTAGGGTGAGCATACGTGTTAGGGTACGTGTTAGTGTTAGCGTACGGGTTAGGATTAGGGGACGGGTGAGGGTAAGGCTTCGGGTAAGGGTTAGGGTTAAGGTGAGGGTTAGGGTTTGGGGACGGGGACGGTTTAGGGTACAGGTTAGGGTACGACAACGGTTTAGGGTGAGCGTACGTGTTAGGGTACGGGTTAGTGTTAGCGTACGGTTTAGGATTAGGTGACGGGTGAGGGTAAGGCTTCGGGTAAGGGTTAGGGTTAGGGTTAGAGTTAGGGGACGGGGACGGTTTAGGGTACAAGTTAGGGTACGACAACGGTTTAGGGTGAGCGTACGTGTTAGGGTATGGGTTAGAGTTAGCGTACGGGTTAGGATTAGGGGACGGGTGAGGGTAAGGCTTCGGGTAAGGGTTAGGGTTAGGGTTAGGTTTAGGGTTAGGGGACGGGGACGGTTTAGGGTACAGGTTAGGGTACGACAACGGTTTATGGTGAGCGTCCGTGTTAGGGTACGGGTTAGTGTTAGCGTACGGGTTAGGATTAGGGGACGGGTGAGGGTAAGGCTTCGGGTAAGGGTTATGGTTAGGGTTAGGGTTAGGGTTAGGGGACGGGGACAGGGACGGTTTAGGGTACAGGTTAGGGTACGACAACGGTTTAGGGTGAGCGTACATGTTAGGGTATGTGTTAGTGTTAGCGTACGGGTTAGGATTAGAGGACGGGTGAGGGTAAGGCTTTGGGTAAGGGTTAGGTTTAGGGTTATGGTTAGGGGACGGGGACGGTTTAGGGTACAGGTTAGTGTACGACAACGGTTTAGGGTGAGCGTACGTGTTAGGGTACGGATTAGTGTTAGCGTACGGGTTAGGATTAGGGGACGGGTGAGGGTAAGGCTTCGGGTAAGTGTTAGGGTTAGGGTTAGGGTTAGGGTTAGGGGACAGGGACGTTTTAGGGTACAGGTTACTGTACGTCAACGGTTTAGGGTGAGCCTACGTGTTAGGGTACGGGTTAGTGTTAGTGTACGGGTTAGGATTAGGGGACGGGTGAGGGTAAGGCTTCGGGTAAGGGTTAGTGTTAGGGTTAGGGTTAGGGTTAGGGGACGGGGACGGGGACGGTTTAAGGTACAGGTTAGGGTACGACGACGGTTTAGGGTGAGCGTACGTGTTAGGGTACGGGTTAGTGTTAGCGTACGGGTGAGGATTAGGGGACGGGTGAGTGTAAGGCTTCGGGTAAGGGTTACGGTTAGGATTAGGGTTAGGGTTAGGGTTAGTGGACGGGGACGGTTTAGGGTACAGGTTAGGGTACGACAACGGTTTATGGTGAGCATACGTGTTAGGGTACGGGTTAGTGTTAGCGTACGGGTTAGGATTAGGGGACGGGTGAGGCTAAGGCTTCGGGAAAGGGTTAGGGTTAGGGTTAGGTTTAGGGTTAGGGGACGGGCATGGGGACGGTTTAGGGTACAGGTAGGGTTAGGGTTAGGGTTAGGGTTAGGGTTAGGGTTAGGGTTAGGGGACGGGGACGGCTTAGGGTACAGGTTAGGGTACGACAACGGTTTAGAGTGAGCGTAAGTGTTAGGGTACGGATTAGTGTTAGCGTACGGGTTAGGATTAGGGAACGGGTGAGTGTAAGGCTTCGGGTAAGGGTAAGGGTTAGGGTTAGGGTTAGGGTTAGGGTTAGGGTTAGGGGACGGGGACGGTTTAGGGTACAGGTTAGGGTACGACAACGGTTTAGGTTGAGCGTACGTGTTAGGGTACGGGTTAGTGTTAGCGTACGGATTAGGATTAGGGGACGGGTGAGGGTAAGGCTACAGGTAAGGGTTAGGGTTAGGGTTAGGGTTAGGGGACGTGGACGGGGACGGGGACGGTTTAGGGTACAGGTTTGGGTACGACAACGGTTTAGGGTGAGCGTACGTGTTAGGGTATGGGTTAGTGTTAGCGTACGGTTAGGATTAGGGGACGGGTGAGGTTAAGGCTTCGGGTAAGGGTTAGGGTTTGGGTTAGAGTTAGGTTTAGGGTTAGGGGACGGGGACGGGGACGGTTTAGGGTACAGGTTAGGGTACGACAACGGTTTAGGGTGAGCGTACGTGTTATGGTGTGGGTTAGTGTTTGCGTACGGGTTAGGAATAGGGGACGGGTGAGGGTAAGGCTTCGGGTAAGGGTTAGGGTTAGGGTTAGGGTTAGGGTTAGGGGACGGGGACGGGGACGGGGACGGATTAGGGTACAGGTTAGGGTACGACAACGGTTTAGGGTGAGCGTACGTGTTAGGGTACGGGTTAGTGTTAGCGTACGGGTTAGGATTAGGGGACGGGTGAGGGTAAGGCTTCGGGTAAGGTTTAGGGTTAGGGTTAGGGTTAGGGTTAGGGTTAGGGGACGGGGACGCTTTAGGGTACAGGTTAGGGTACGACAACGGTTTAGGGTGAGCGTACGTGTTAGGGTACGGGTTAGTGTTAGCGTACGGGTTAGGATTAGAGGACGGGTGAGGGTAAGGCTTCGGGTAAGGGTTAGGGTTAGGGTTAGGGTTAGGGTTAAGGGACGGGGACGGGGACGGTTTAGGGTACAGGTTAGGGTACGACAACGGTTTAGGGTGAGTGTACGTGTTAGGGTACGGGTTAGTGTTAGCGTACGGGTTAGGATTAGGGGACGGGTGAGGGGAAGGCTTCTGGTAAGGGTTAGGGTTAGGGTTAGGGTTAGGGGTAGTGTTAGGGGACAGGGACGTTTTAGGGTACAGGTTAGTGTACGTCAACGGTTTAGGGTGAGCGTACATGTTAGGGTATGGGTTAGTGTTAGTGTAGGGGTTAGGATTAGGGGACGGGTGAGGGTAAGGCTTCGGGTAAGGGTTAGGGTTAGGGTTAGGGTTAGGGTTAGGGGACGGGGACGGATTAGGGTACAGGTTAGGGTACGACAACGATTTAGGGTGAGCGTACGTGTTAGGGTACGGGATAGTGTTAGCGTATGGGTGAGGATTAGGGGACGGGTGAGTGTAAGGCTTCGGGTAAGGGTTACTGTTAGGATTAGGGTTAGGGTTAGGGTTAGGGGACGGGGACGGTTTAGGGTACAGGTTAGGGTACGACAACGGTTTAGGGTGAGCGTACGTGTTAGGTTACGGGTTAGTGTTAGCGTACGGGTTAGGATTAGGGGACGGGTGAGGGTAAGGCTTCGGGAAAGGTTTAGGGTTAGGGTTAGGTTTAGGGTTAGGGGACGGGCACGGGGACGGTTTAGGGTACAGGTTAGGGTACGACAACGGTTTAGGGTGAGGGTACGTGTTAGGGTACGGGTTAGTGTTAGCGTACGGGTTAGGATTAGAGGACGGGTGAGGGTAAGGCTTCGGGTAAGGGTTAGGGTTAGGGTTAGGGTTACGGTTAGGGTTAGGGGACGGGGACGGCTTAGGGTACAGGTTAGGGTACGAAAACGGTTTAGAGTGAGCGTAAGTGTTAGGGTACGGATTAGTGTTAGCGTACGGGTTAGGATTAGGGGACGGGTGAGTGTAAGGCTTCGGGTAAGGGTTAGGGTTAGGGTTAGGGTTAGGGTTAGGGTTAGGGGACGGGGACGGTTTAGGGTACAGTTTAGGGTACGACAACGGTTTAGGGTGAGCGTACGTGTTAGGGTACGGGTTAGTGTTAGCATACGGGTTAGGATTAGGGTACGGGTGAGGGTAAGGCTACAGGTAAGGGTTAGGGTTAGGGTTAGGGTTAGGGTTAGGGTTAGGGTTAGGGGACGGGGACGGTTTAGGGTACAGGTTAGGGTACGACAACGATTTAGCGTGAGTGTACGTGTTAGGTTACGGGTTAGTGTTAGCGTACGGGTTAGGTTTAGGGAACGGGTGAGGGTAAGGCTTCGGGTAAGGGTTAGGGTTAGGGTTAGGGTTCGGGTTAGGGGACGGGGACGGTTTAGGGTACAGGTTAGGGTACGACAACGGTTTAGGGTGAGCGTACGTGTTAGGGTACGGGTTAGTGTTAGCGTACGGGTTAGGATTAGGGGACGGGTGAGGGTAAGGCTTCGGGAAAGGGTTAGGGTTAGGGTTAGGGTTAGGGTTAGGGGACGGGCACGGGGACGGTTTAGGGTACAGGTTAGGGTACGACACCGGTTTAGGGTGAGGGTACGTGTTAGGGTACGTGTTAGTGTTAGCGTACGAGTTAGGATTAGGGGACGGGTTAGGGTAAGGCTTAGGGTAAGGGTTAGGGTTAGGGTTAGGGTTAGGGTTAGGGTTAGGGGACGGGGACGGTTTAGGGTACAGCTTAGTGTACGACAACGGTTTAGGGTGAGCGTACGTGTTAATGTACGGGTTAGTGTTAGCGTACGGGTTAGGATTAGGGGACGGGTGAGGGTAAGGCTTCGGGTAAGGTTTAGGCTTAGGCTTAGGGTTAGGGTTAGGGTTAGGGGACGGGGACGGTTTAGGGTACAGGTTAGGGTAGGACAACGGTTTAGGATGAGCGTAAGTGTTAGGGTACGGTTTAGTGTTAGCGTACGGGTTAGGATTAGGGGACGGGGGAGGGTAATGGTTCGGGTAAGGGTTAGTGTTAGGGTTAGAGTTAGGGTTAGGGTTACGGGACGGGGACGGTTTAGGGTACAGGTTAGGGTACGACAACGGTTTAGGGTGAGCGTACGTTTTAGGGTACGGATTAGTGTTAGCGTACGGGTTAGGATTACGGGAAGGGTGAGGGTAAGGCTTCGGGTAACGGTTAGGGTTAGGGTTAGGGTTAGGGTTAGTGGACGGGCACGGGGACGGTTTAGGGTACAGGTTAGTGTACGACAACGGTTTAGGTTGAGCGTACGTGTTAGGGTACGGGTTAGTGTTAGCGTACGGGTTAGGATTAGGGGACGGGTGAGGGTAAGGCTTCGGGTAAGGTTTAGGGTTAGGGTTAGGGTTAGGGTTAGGGGACGGGGACGGTTTAGGGTACAGGTTAGGGTACGACAACGGTTTAGGCTGAGCGTACGTGTTAGGGTACGGGTTAGTGTTAGCGTACGGTTTAGGATTAGGGGACGGGTGAGGTTAAGGCTTCGGGTAAGGGTTAGGGTTAGGGTTAGGGTTAGGGGACGGGGACGGTTTAGGGTACAGGTTAGTGTACGACAACGGTTTAGGGTGAGCGTACGTGTTAGGGTACGGGTTAGTGTTAGCGTACGGGTTAGGATTATGTTACGGGTGAGGGTAAGGCTTCCGGTAAGGTTAGGGTTAGGGTTAGGGTTAGGATTAGGGGACGGGGACGGTTTAGGGTACAGGTAAGGGTACGACAACGGTTTAGGGTGAGCGTACGTGTTAGGGTATGGGTTAGTGTTAGCGTACGGTTTAGGATTAGGGGACGGGTGAGGTTAAGGCTTCGGGTAAGGGTTAGGGTTTGGGTTAGAGTTAGGTTTAGGGTTAGGGTTAGGGGACGGGGACGGTTTAGGGTACAGGTTAGGGTACGACAATGGTTTAGGGTGAGCGTACGTGTTAGGGTACGTGTTAGTGTTAGCGTACAGGTTAGGATTAGGGGACGGGTGAGGGTAAGGCTTCGGGTAAGGGTTAGGGTTAGGGTTAGGGTTAGGGTTAGGGGACGGGGACGGGGACGGTTTAGGGTACAGGTTAGGTTACGACAACGGTTTAGGGTGAGGGTACGTGTTAGGGTTCGGGTTAGTGTTAGCCTACGGGTGAGGATTAGGGGACGGGTGAGGGTAATGCTTCGGGTAAGGGTTAGTGTTAGGGTTAGAGTTAGGTTTAGGGTTACGCGACGGGGACGGTTTAGGTTACAGGTTAGTGTACGACAACGGTTTAGGGTGAGCGTACGTTTTAGGGTACGGGTTAGTGTTAGCGTACGGGTTAGGATTACGGGAAGGGTGAGGGTAAGGCTTCGGGTAACGGTTAGGGTTAGGGTTAGGGTTAGGGTTAGGGGACGGCACGGGGACGGTTTAGGGTACAGGTTAGTGTACGACAATGGTTTAGGTTGAGCGTACGTGTTAGGGTACGGGTTAGTGTTAGCGTACGGGTTAGGATTAGGGGACGGTTGAGGGTAAGGCTTCGGGTAAGGGTTAGGGTTAGGTTTAGGGTTAGGGGACGGGGACGGGGACGGTTTAGGGTACAGGTTAGGGTACGACACCGGTTTAGGGTGAGGGTACGTGTTAGGGTACATGTTAGTGTTAGCGTACGAGTTAGGATTAGGGGACGGGTTAGGGTAAGGCTTCGGGTAAGGGTTAGGGTTAGGGTTAGGGTTAGAGGACGGGGACGGTTTAGGGTACATGTTAGGGTACGACAATGGTTTAGGGTGATCGTACGTGTTAGGGTACGGGTAAGTGTTAGCGTACGGGTTAGGATTAGGGGACGGGTGAGGGTAAGGCTTCGGGTAAGGGTTAGGGTTAGGGTTAGGGTTAGGGTTAAGGGACGGGGACGGGGACGGTTTAGGGTACAGGTTAGGGTACGACAACGGTTTAGGGTGAGCATACGTGTTAGGGTACGGGTTAGTGTTAGCGTACGGGTTAGGATTAGGTGACGGATGAGGGTAAGACTTCGGGTAAGGGTTAGGGTTAGGAATAGGGTTAGGGGACGGGGACGGTTTAGGGTACACGTTAGAGTACGACAACGGTTTAGGGTGAGCGTACGTGTTAGGGTACGGGTTAGTGTTAGCGTACGGGTTAGGATTAGGGGACGGGTGAGTGTAAGGCTTCGGGTAAGGGTTAGGGTTAGGGTTAGGGTTAGGTTTAGGGTTAGGGGACGGGGACGGTGACGTTTTAGGGTACAGGTTAGGGTACGACAACGGTTTAGGGTGAGCGTACGTGTTAGGGTACGGGTTAGTGTTAGCGTACGGGTTAGGAATAGGGGACGGGTGAGGGTACGGCTTCGGGTAAGTGTTAGGGTTAGGGTTAGGGTTAGGGTTAAGGTTAGGTGACGGGGACGGGGACGATTTAGGTTAGAGTTTAGGGTACGACAACGGTTTAGGGTGAGCGTACGTGTTAGGGTACGGGTTAGTGTTAGCGTACGGGTTAGGATTAGGGGACGTGTGTGGGTAAGGATTCGGGTAAGGGTTAGGGTTAGGCTTAGGGTTAGGTTTAAGGGACGGAGACGGTTTAGGATACAGGTTAGTGTACGACAATGGTTTAGTGTGAGCGTACGTGTTAGGGCATGGGTTAGTGTTAGAGTACGGGTTAGGATTAGGGGACGGGTGAGGGTAAGGCTTCGGGTAAGTGTTACGGTTAGGGTTAGGGTTAGGATTAGGGTTAGGGGATGATGACGGTTTAGGGTACAGGTTAGGGTACGACAGCGGTTTAGGGTGAGCGTACGTGTTAGGGTACGGCTTAGTGTTAGCGTACGGGTTAGGATTAGGGGACGGGTGAGGGTAAGGCTTCGGGTAAGGGTTAGGGTTAGGGTTAGGGTTAGGGTTAGGGGGCGGGGACGGTTTAGGGTACAGGTTAGGGTACGACAACGGTTTAGGGTGAGCGTACGTTTTGGGTACGAGTTAGTGTTAGCGTACGGTTTAGGATTAGGGGACGGGTGAGGTTAAGGCTTCGGGTAAGGGTTAGGGTTAGGGTTAGGGTTAGGGTTAGGGTTAGGGGACGGGGACGGTTTAGGGTACAGGTTAGGGTACGACAACGGTTTAGGGTGAGTGTACGTGGTAGGGTACGGGTTAGTGTTAGCGTACGGGTTAGGATTAGGGGACGGGTGAGTGTAAGGCTTCGGGTAAGGGTTAGGGTTAGGGTTAGGGTTAGGGTTAGGGGACGGGGACTGTTTAGGGTACAGGTTAGGGTACGACAATGGTTTAGGGTGAGCGTACGTGTTAGGGTACGGTTTAGTGTTAGCGTACGGGTTAGGTTTAGGGGATGGGTGAGGGTAAGGCTTCTGGTAAGGGTTAGGTTTACGGTTAGGGTTAGGGTTAGGGTTAGGGGACGGGGACGGTTTAGGGTACAGGTTAGGGTACGACAACGGTTTAGGGTGAGCTTACTTGTTAGGGTACGGGTTAGTGTTCGCGTACGGGTTAGGATTCGGGACGGGTGAGGGTAAGGCTTCGGGTAAGGGTTAGGGTTAAGGTTAGGGTTAGGGTTAGGGTTAGGGTTAGGGGACAGTTTAGGGTACATGTTAGGGTACGACAACGGTTTAGGGTGAGCGTACGTGTTAGGGTACGGGTTATTGTTAGCGTACGGGTTAGGATTAGGGGACGGGTGGGGTAAGGCTTCGGGTAAGGGTTAGGGTTAGGGTTAGGGTTAGGGTTAGGGGACGGGGACGGGGACGGTTTAGGGTACAGGTTAGGGTACGACAACCTTTTAGGGTGAGGGTACGTGTTAGGGTACGGGTTAGTGTTAGCATATGGGTGAGGATTAGGGGACGGGTGAGTGTAAGGCTTCGGGTAAGGGTTAGGGTTAGGGTTAGGGTTAGGGTTAGCGTTAGGGGACGGGGACGGTTTAGGGTACAGGTTAGGGTACGACAACGGTTTAGGGTGAGCGTACGTGTTAGGGTACGGGTTAGTGTTAGCGTACGTGTTAGGATTAGGGGACGGGTGAGGGTAAGGCTTCGGGAAAGGGTTAGGGTTAGGGTTAGGGTTAGGGTTAGCGGACGGGCACGGGGACGGTTTAGGCTACAGGTTAGGGTACGACACCGGTTTAGGGTGAGGGTACGTGTTAGGGTACGGGTTAGTGTTAGCGTACGAGTTAGGATTAGGGGACGGGTTAGGGTAAGGCTTCGGGTAAGGGTTAGGGTTAGGGTTAGGGTTAGGGTTAGGGTTAGGGGACGGGGACGGTTTAGGGTACAGGTTAGGGTACGACAACGGTTTAGGGTGAGCGTACGTGTTAGGGTACGGGTTACTGTTAGCGTACGGTTTAGGATTAGGGGACGGGTGAGGGTAAGGCTTCGGGTAAGGGTTAGGCTTAGGCTTAGGGTTAGGGTTAGGGTTAGGGGACGGGGACGGTTTAGGGTACAGGTTAGGGTACGACAACGGTTTAGGATGAGCGTAAGTGTTAGGGTACGGTTTAGTGTTAGCGTACGGGTAAGGATTAGGGGACGGGTGAGCGTAAGGCTTCGGGTAAGGGTTAGTGTTAGGGTTAGAGTTAGGGTTAGGGTTACGGGACGGGGACGGTTAAGGGTACAGGTTAGGGTACGGCAACGGTTTAGGGTGAGCGTACGTGTTAGGGTACGGGTTAGTGTTAGCGTACGGGTTAGGATTACGGGAAGGGTGAGGGTAAGGCTTCGGGTAAGGGTTAGGGTTAGGGTTAGGGTTAGGGTTAGGGGACGGGCACGGGGACGGTTTAGGGTACAGGTTAGTGTACGACAACAGTTTAGGGTGAGCGTACGTGTTAGGGTATGGGTTAGTGTTAGCGTACGGGTTAGGATTAGGGGACGGGTGAGGGTAAGGCTTCGGGTAAGGGTTAGGGTTAGGTTTAGGGTTAGGGGACGGGGACGGGGACGGTTTAGTGTACAGGTTAGGGTACAAAAACCGTTTAGGGTGAGCGTACGTGTTAGGGTACGGGTTAGTGTTAGCGTACGGGTTAAGATTAGGGGACGGGTGAGGGTAAGGCTTCGGGTAAGGGTTAGGGTTAGGGTTAGGGTTAGGGTTAGGGTTAGGGGACGGGGATGGTTTAGGGTAAAGGTTAGCGTACGACAACGGTTTAGGGTGAGCGTACGTGTTAGAGTACGGGTTAGTGTTAGCGTACGGGTTAGGATTAGGGGACGGGTTAGGGTAAGGCTTCGGGTAAGGGTTAGGGATAGGGTTAGGGTTAGGGTTAGGGGACAGGGACGGTTTAGGGTACAGGTTAGTGTACGACAACGGTTTAGGGTGAGTGTACGTGTTAGGTTACGGGTTAGTGTTGGCGTACGGTTTAGGATTAGGGGACGGGTGAGGATACGGCTTCGGGTAAGGGTTAGGGTTAGGGTTAGGGGACGGGGACGGGGACGGGGACGGTTTAGGGTACAGGTTAGGGTACGACAACGGTTTAGGGTGAGCGTACGTGTTAGGGTACGGGTTAGTGTTAGCGTACGTGTTAGGATTAGGGGACGGGTGAGGGTAAGGCTTCGGGTAAGTGTTAGGGTTAGGGTTCGGGTTAGGGTTAGTGTTAGGAGACGGGGACGGTTTAGGGTACATGTTAGGGTACGACAACGATTTAGGGTGAGCGTAGGTGTTAGGGTATGGATTAGTGTTAGCGTACGGGTTAGGATTAGGGGACGGGTGAGTGTAAGGCTTCGGGTAAGGGTTAGGGTTAGGGTTAGGGTTAGGGGACGGGGACGGTTTAGGGTACAGGTTAGTGTACGACAACGGTTTAGGGTGAGCGTACATGTTAGGTTACGGGTTAGTGCTGGCGTACGGGTTAGGATTAGGGGACGGGTGAAGATACGGCTTCGGGTAAGGGTTAGGGTTAGGGTTAGGGTTAGGGGACGGGGATGGGGACGGTTTAGGGTACAGGTTAGGGTACGACAACGGTTTAGGGTGAGCGTACGTGTTAGGGTACGGGTTAGTGTTAGCGTACGGTTTAGGATTAGGGGACGGGTGAGGTTAAGGCTTCGGGTAAGGGTTAGGGTTAGGGTTAGGGTTAGGGTTAGGGGATGGGGACGGGGACGGTTTAGGGTACAGGTTAGGGTACGACAACGGTTTAGGGTGAGCGTACGTGTTAGGGTACGGGTTAGTGTTAGCGTACGGGTTAGGATTAGGGGACGGGTGAGGGTAAGGCTTCGGGAAAGGGTTAGGGTTAGGTTTAGGGTTAGGGGACGGGCACGGGGACGGTTTAGGGTACAGGTTAGTGTACGACAACGGTTTAGGGTGAGGGTACGTGTTAGGGTACGGGTTAGTGTTAGCGTATGGGTTAGGATTAAGGGACGTGTGAGGGTAAGGCTTCGGGTAAGGGTTAGGGTTAGGGTTAGGGTTAGGGTTAGGGGACGGGGATGGCTTAGGGTACAGGTTATGGTACGACAACGGTTTAGAGTGAGCGTAAGTGTTAGGTACGGATTAGTGTTACGTACGGGTTAGGATTAGGGGACGGGTGAGTGTAAGGCTTCGGGTAAGTGTTAGGGTTAGGATTAGGGTTAGGTTTAGGGTTAGGGGACGGGGACGGTTTAGGGTACAGTTTAGGGTACGACAACGGTTTAGGGTGAGCGTACCTGTTAGGGTACGGGTTAGTGTTAGCGTACGGGTTAGGATTAGGGGACGGGTGAGGGTAAGGCTTCGGGTAAGGGTTAGGGTTAGGGTTAGGGTTAGGGTTAGGTTTAGGGTACGGGGACGGTTTAGGGTACAGGTTAGTGTACGACAACGGTTTAGGGTTAGCGTACGTGTTAGGGCAAGGGTTAGTGTTAGCGTACAGGTTAGGATTAGGGGACGGGTGAGAGTAAGGCTTCGGGTAAGGGTTAGGGTTAGGGTTAGTGTTAGGGTTAGGGGACGGGGATGGTTTAGGGTACATGTTAGGTTACGACAACGATTTAGGGTGAGCGTAGGTGTTAGGGTACGGATTAGTGTTAGCGTACGGGTTAGGATTAGGTGACGGGTGAGGGTAAGGCTTCGGGTAAGGGTTAGGTTTAGGGTTAGGTTTAGGGTTAGGGGACGGGGACGGTTTAGGGTACAGGTTAGGGTACGACAACAGTTTAGGTTGAGCGTACGTGTTAGGGTACGGGTTAGTGTTCGCGTACGGGTTAGGATTAGGGGATGGTTGAGGGTAAGGCTTCGGGTAAAGGTTATGGTTTGGGTTAGGGTTAGAGTTAGGGTTAGGGGACGGGGACGGTTTAGGGTACAGGTTAGGGTACGACAACGGTTTAGGGTGAGCGTACGTGTTAGGGTACGGGTTAGTGTTAGCGTACGGGTTAGGGTTAGGGGACGGGTGAGGGTTAGGCTTCGGGAAAGTGTTAGGGTTAGGGTTAGGTTTAGGGTTAGGGGACGGGCACGGGGACGGTTTAGGGTACAGGTTAGTGTACGAGAACGGTTTAGGGTGAGGGTACGTGTTAGGGTACTGATTAGTGTTAGCGTACGGGTTATGATTAGGGGACGGTTGAGGGTATGGCTTCGGGTAAGGGTTAGGGTTAGGGTTAGGGTTAGGGTTAGCGTTAGGGGACGGGGACGCTTTAGGGTACAGGTTAGGGTACGACAACGGTTTAGGGTTAGCGTACGTGTTAGGGTACGGGTTAGTGTTAGCGTACGGTTAGGATTAGGGGACGGGTGAGGGTAAGGCTTTGGGTAAGGGTTAGGGTTAGGGTTAGGGTTAGGTTTAGGGTTAGGGGACGGGGACGGTTTAGGGTACAGTTTAGGGTACGACAACGGTTTAGGGTGAGCGTACGTGTTAGGGTAAGGGTTAGTGTTAGCGTACAGGTTAGGATTAGGGGTCGGGTGAGGGTAAGGCTTCGGGTAAGGGTTAGGGTTAGGGTTAGGTTTAGGGTTAGGGGACGGGGACGGGGACGGTTTAGGGTACAGGTTAGGGTACGACAACGGTTTAGGGTGAGCGTACGTGTTAGGGTGTGGGTTAGTGTTTGCGTACGGGTTAGAAATAGGGGACGGGTGAGTTTAAGGCTTCGGGTAAGGGTTAGTGTTAGGGTTAGGGTTAGGGTTAGGGGACGGGGACGGGGACGGTTTAGGGTACAAGTTAGGGTACGACAAAGGTTTCGGGTGAGCGTACGTGTTAGGGTACGGGTTAGTGTTAGCGTACGGGTTAGGATTAGGGGACGGGTGAGGGTAAGGCTTCGGGTAAGGGTTAGGGTTAGGGTTAGGGTTAGTGTTAGGGTTAGGGGACGGGGACGGTTTAGGGTACATGTTAGGGTACGACAACGGTTTAGGGTGAGCGTACGTTTTAGGGTACGGGTTAGTGTTAGCGTACGGGTTAGGATTAGGGGACGGGTGAGGGTAAGGCTTCGGGTAAGGGTTAGGGTTAGGGTTAGGGTTAGGGTTAAGGGACGGGGACGGGGACGGTTTAGGGTACAGGTTAGGGTACGACAACGGTTTAGGGTGAGCGTACGTGTTAGGGTACGGGTTAGTGTTAGCGTACGGGTTAGGATTAGGGGACGGGTGAGGGTAAGACTTCGGGTAAGGGTTAGGGTTAGGGATAGGGTTAGGGGACGGGGACGGTTTAGGGTACAGGTTAGGGTACGAAAAAGGTTTAGGGTGAGCGTACGTGTTAGGGTACGGGTTAGTGTTAGCGTACGGGAAAGGATTAGGGGACGGGTGAGGGTAAGGCTTCGGGTAAGGGTTAGGGTTAGGGTTAGGGTTAGGGTTAGGGTTAGGGGACGGGGACGGTTTAGGGTACATGTTAGGGTACGACAACGGTTTAGGGTGAGCGTACGTGTTAGGGTACGGGTTAGTGATAGCGTACGGGTTAGGATTAGGGGTCGGGTGAGGGTAAGGCTTCGGGTAAGGGTTAGGGTTAGGGTTAGGGTTAGGTTTAGGGTTAGGGGACGGGGACGGGGACGGTTTAGGGTACAGGTTATGGTACGACAACGGTTTAGGGTGAGGGTACGTGTTAGGGTATGGGTTAGTGTTAGCGTACGGGTTAGGATTAGGGTACGGGTGACGGTAAGGCTTCGGGTAACGGTAAGGGTTAGGGTTAGGGTTAGGGTTAGGGTTAGGGGACGGGGACGGCTTAGGGTACCGGTTAGGGTACGACAACGTTTTAGAGTGAGCGTAAGTTTTAGGGTACGGATTAGTGTTAGCGTACGAGTTAGGATTAGGGGACGGGTGAGTGTAAGGCTTCGGGTAAGGGTTAGGGTTAGGGTTAGGCTTAGGGTTAGGGGACGGGGACGGTTTAGGGTACAGGTTAGGGTACGACAACGGGTTAGGGTGAGCGTACGTGTTAGGGTACGGGTTAGTGTTAGCGTACGGGTTAGGATTAGGGGACGGGTGAGGGTAAGGCTACAGGTAAGGGTTAGGGTTACGGTTAGGGTTAGGGTTAGGGTTGGGGACGGGGACGGTTTAGGGTACAGGTTAGGGTACGACAACGATTTAGGGTGAGCGTACGTGTTAGGTTACGGGTTAGTATTAGCGTACGGGTTAGGATTAGGGAACGGGTGAGTGTAAGGCTTCGGGTAATGGTTAGGGTTAGGGTTAGGGTTAGGTGACGGGGACGGGGACGATTTAGGGTACAGTTTAGGGTACGACAACGGTTTAGGGTGAGCGTACGTGTTAGGGTACGGGTTAGCGTTAGCGTACGGGTTAGGATTAGGGGACGGGTGAGGGTAAGGTTTCGGGTAAGGGTTAGGCTTAGGGTTTGGGTTAGGGTTAAGGGACGGAGACGGTTTAGGATACAGGTTAGGGTACGACAACGGTTTAGTGTGAGCGTACGTGTTAGGGCACGGGTTAGTGTTAGCGTACGGGTTAGGATTAGGGGACGGGTGACAGTAAGGCTTCGGGTAAGTGTTAGGGTTAGGTTTAGGGTTAGGGTTAGGGTTAGGGGACGGTGACGGTTTAGGGTACAGGTTAGGGTACGACAACGGTTTAGGGTGAGCGTACGTGTTAGGGTACTGGTTAGTGTTAGCGTACGGGTTACGATTAGGGGACGGGTGAGGGTAAGGCTTCGGGTAAGGGTTAGGGTTAGGGTTAGGGTTAGGGTTAGGGGGCGGGGACGGTTTAGGGTACAGGTTAGGGTACGACAACGGTTTAGGGTGAGCGTATGTTTTGGGTACGTGTTAGTGTTAGCGTACGGTTTAGGATTAGGGGACGGGTGAGGTTAAGGCTTCGGGTAAGGGTTAGGGTTAGGGTTAGGGTTAGGGTTAGGGGGCGGGGACGGTTTAGGGTACAGGTTAGGGTACAACAACGGTTTAGGGTGAGCGTACGTGTTAGGGTACGGGTTAGTGTTAGCGTACGGGTTAGGATTAGAGGACGGGTGAGGGTAAGGCTTCGGGAAAGGGTTAGGGTTAGGGTTAGGTTTAGGGTTAGGGGACGGGCACGGGGACGGTTTAGGGTACAGGTTAGTGTACGACAACTTTTTAGGGTGAGGGTACGTGTTAGGGTACGGGTTAGTGTTAGCGTACGGGTTAGGATTAGGGGACGTGTGAGGGTAAGGCTTCGGGTAAGGGTTAGGGTTAGGTTTAGGGTTAGGGTTAGCGGACGGGGATGGCTTAGGGTACAGGTTAGGGTACGACAACGGTTTAGAGTGAGCGTAAGTGTTAGGGTACGGATTAGTGTTAGCGTACGGGTTAGGATTAGGGGACGGGTGAGTGTAAGGCTTCGGGTAAGGGTTAGGGTTAGGGTTAGGGTTAGGGTTAGGGGACAGGGACGGTTTAGGGTACAGGTTAGGGTACGACAACGGTTTAGGGTGAGCGTACGTGTTAGGGTACGGGTTAGTGTTAGCGTACGGGTTAGGAATAAGGGACGGGTGAGGGTCAGGCTACAGGTAAGGGTTAGGGATAGGGTTAGAGTTAGGGTTAGGGTTAGGGGACGGGGACGGTTTAGGGTACAGGTTAGGGTACGACAACGATTTAGGGTGAGCGTACGTGTTAGGTTACGGGTTAGTGTTAGCGTACGGGTTAGGATTAGGGAACGGGTGAGGGTAAGTCTTCGGGTAAGGGTTAGGGTTAGGGTTAGGGTTAGGGTTAGGGGACGGGGACACTTTAGGGTACAGGTTAGGGTACGACAATGGTTTAGGGTGAGCGTACGTGTTAGGGTACGGGTTAGTGTTAACGTACGGGTTAGGATTAGGGGACGGGTGAGGGTAAGGCTTCGGGTAAGGGTTAGTGTTAGGGTTAGGGTTAGGGTTAGGTTTAGGGTACGGGGACGGTTTAGGGTACAGGTTAGTGTACGACAACGGTTCAGGGTTAGCGTACGTGTTAGGGTAAGGGTTAGTGTTAGCGTACAGGTTAGGATTAGGGGTCGGGTGAGGGTAAGGCTTCGGGTAAGGGTTAGGGTTAGTTTTAGGGTTAGGGTTAGGGTTAGGGGACGGGGACGGTTTAGGGTACAGGTTAGGGTACGACAACGGTTTAGGGTGAGCGTACGTTTTAGGGTGTGGGTTAGTGTTTGCGTACGGGTTAGGAATAGGGGAGGGGTGAGAGTAAGGCTTCGGATAAGGGTTAGGGTTAGGGTTAGGGTTAGGGTTAGGGTTAGGGGACGGGGACGGGGACGGTTTAGGGTACAAGTTAGGGTACGACAACGGTTTAGGGTGAGCGTACGTGTTAGGGTATGGGTTAGTGTTAGCGTACGGGTTAGGATTCGGGGACGGGTGAGTGTAAGGCTTCGGGTAAGGGTTAGGGTTAGGGTTAGGGTTAGTGTTAGGGTTAGGGGACGGGGACGGTTTAGGGTACATGTTAGGGTACGACAACGGTTTAGGGTGAGCGTACGTGTTAGGGTACGGGTTAGTGTTAGCGTACGTGTTAGGATTAGGGGACGGGTGAGGGTAAGGCTTCGGGTAAGGGTTAGGGTTAGGGTTAGGGTTAGGGTTAAGGGAAGGGGACGGGGAAGGTTTAGGGTACAGGTTAGGGTACGACAACGGTTTAGGGTGAGCGTACGTGTTAGGGTACGGGTTAGTGTTAGCGTACGGGTTAGGATTAGGGGACGGGTGAGGGTAAGACTTCGGGTAAGGGTTAGGGTTAGGGATAGGGTTAGGGGATGGGGACGGTTTAGGGTAAAGGTTAGGGTACCACAACGGTTTAGGGTGAGCGTACGTGTTAGGGTACGGGTTAGTGTTAGCGTACGGGTTAGGATTAGGGGACGGGTGAGGGTAAGGCTTCGGGTAAGGGTTAGGGTTAGGGTTAGGGTTAGGTTTAGGGTTAGGGGACGGGGACGGGGATGGTTTAGGGTACAGGTTAGGGTACGACAACGGTTTGGGGTGAGCGTACGTGTTAGGGTACGGGTTAGTGTTAGCGTACGGGTTAGGATTAGGGGACGGGTGAGGGTAAGGCTTCGGGTAAGTGTTAGGGTTAGGGTTAGGGTTAGGTGACGGGGACGGGGACGATTTAGGGTACAGTTTAGGGTACGACAACGGTTTAGGGTGAGCGTACGTGTTAGGGTACGGGTTAGCGTTAGCGTACGGGTTAGGATTAGAGGACGGTTGAGGGTAAGGATTCGGGTAAGGGTTAGTGTTAGGGTTAGGGTTAGGGTTAAGGGACGGATACGGTTTAGGATACAGGTTAGGGTACGACAACGGTTTAGTGTGAGCGTACGTGTTAGGGCACGGGTTAGTGTTAGCGTACGGGTTAGGATTAGGGGACGGGTGACAGTAAGGTTCGGGTAAGTGTTAGGGTTAGGTTTAGGGTTAGGGTTAGGGTTAGGGGACGGGGACGGTTTAGGGTACAGGTTAGGGTACGACAACGGTTTAGGGTGAGCGTACGTGTTAGGGTACGGGTTAGTGTTAGCGTACGGGTTAGGATTAGGGGACGGGTGAGGGTAATACTTCGGGTAAGGTTTAGGGTTAAGGTTAGGGTTAGGGGGCGGGGACGGTTTAGGGTACAGGTTAGGGTACGACAACGGTTTAGGGTGAGCGTATGTGTTGGGTACGGGTTAGTGTTAGCGTACGGTTTAGGATTAGGGGACGGGTGAGGTTAAGGCTTCGGGTAAGGGTTAGGGTTAGGGGATGGGGACGGGGACGGTTTAGGGTACAGGTTAAGGTACGACAACAGTTTAGGTTGAGCGTACGTGTTAGGGTACGTGTTAGTGTTAGCGTACGGGTTAGGATTAGGGGACGGGTGAGGGTAAGGCTTCGGGTAAGGGTTAGGGTTAGGGTTAGGGTTAGGGTTAGGCGACGGGGATGGTTTAGGGTACATGTTAGGGTACGACAACGATTTAGGGTGAGCGTAGGTGTTAGGGTACGGATTAGTGTTAGCGTACGGGTTAGGATTAGGTGACGGGTGAGGGTAAGGCTTCGGGTAAGGGTTAGGGTTAGGGTTAGGCTTAGGGTTAGGGGACGGGGGCAGTTTAGGGTACAGGTTAGGGTACGACAACGGTTTAGGGTGAGCGTACGTGTTAGGGTACGGGTGAGTGTTAGCGTACGGGTTAGGATTAGGGGACGGGTGAGGGTAAGACTTCGGGTAAGGGTTAGGGTTAGGGATAGGGTTAGCGGACGGGGATGGTTTAGGGTACAGGTTAGGGTACGACAACGGTTTAGGGTGAGCGTACGTGTTAGGGTACGGGTTAGTGTTAGCGTACGGGATAGGATTAGGGGACGGGTGAGGGTAAGGCTTTGGGTAAGGGTTAGGGTTAGGGTTAGGGTTAGGGTTAGGGTTAGGGGACGGGGATGGTTTAGGGTACATGTTAGTGTACGACAACGGTTTAGGGTGAGCGTACGTGTTAGGGTACGGTTTAGTGTTAGTGTACGGGTTAGGATTAGGGGTCGGTTGAGGGTAAGGCTTCGGGTAAGGGTTAGGGTTAGGTTTAGGGTTAGTGTTAGGGTTAGGGGACGCGGACGGTTTAGGGTACATGTTAGGGTACGACAACGGTTTAGGGTGAGCGTACGTGTTAGGGTACGGGTTAGTGTTAGCGTACGGGTTAGGATTAGGGGACGGGTGAGGGTAAGGCTTCGGGTAAGGTTTAGAGTTAGGGTTAGGGTTAGGGTTAAGGGACGGGGACGGGGACGGTTTAGAGTACAGGTTAGGGTACGACAACGGTTTAGGGTGAGCGTACGTGTTAGGGTACGGGTTAGTGTTAGCGTACGGGTTAGGATTAAGGGACGGGTGAGGGTAAGACTTCGGGTAAGGGTTAGGGTTAGGGATAGGGTTAGGGGACGGGGACGGTTTAGGGTACAGGTTAGGGTACGACAACGGTTTAGGGTGAGCGTACGTGTTAGGGTACGGTTTAGTGTTAGTGTACGGGTTAGGATTAGGGGACGGGTGAGGGTAAGGCTTCGGGTAAGGGTTAGGGTTAGCGTTAGTGTTAGGGTTAGGGTTAGGGTTAGGGGACTGGGACGGTTTAGGGTACAGGTTAGGGTACGACAACGGTTTAGGGTGAGCGTTTGTGTTAGGGTGTGGGTTAGTGTTTGCGTACGGGTTAGGAATAGGGGACGGGTGAGGGTAAGGCTTCGGGTAAGGGTTAGGGTTAGGGTTAGGGTTAGGGTTAGGGGACGGGGACGGGGACGGGGACGTTTAGGGTACAGGTTAGGGTACGACAACGGTTTAGGGTGAGCGTACGTGTTAGGGTACGGGTTAGTGTTAGCGTACGGGTTAGGATTAGGGGACGGGTGAGGGTAAGGCTTCGGGTAAGGGTTAGGGATAGGGTTAGGGTTAGTGTTAGGGTTAGGGGACGGGGACGGTTAAGGGTACATATTAGGGTACGACAACGGTTTAGGGTGAGCGTACGTGTTAGGGTACGGGTTAGTGTTAGCGTACAGTTTAGGATCAGGGGAAGGGTGAGGGTAAGGCTTCGGGTAAGGGTTAGGTTTAGGGTTAGGGTTAGGGTTAAGGGACGGGGACGGGGACGGTTTAGGGTACAAGTTAGGGTACGACAACAGTTTAGGGTGAGCGTACGTGTTAGGGTACGGGTTAGTGTTAGCGTACGGGTTAGGATTAGGGGACGGGTGAGGGTAAGGATTTGGGTAAGGGTTAGAGTTAGGGTTAGGGTTAGGGTTAAGGGACGGTGACGGTTTAGGATACAGGTTAGGGTACGACAACGGTTTAGTGTGAGCGTACGTGTTAGGGCACGGGTTAGTGTTAGCGTACGGGTTAGGATTAGGGGTCGGGTGAGGGTAAGACTTCGGGTAAGGGTTAGGGTTAGGGTTAGGGTTAGGGGACGGGGACGGTTTAGGGTACATGTTAGGGTACGACAACGATTTAGGGTGAGCGTAGGTGTTAGGGTACGGATTAGTGTTAGCGTACGGGTTAGGATTAGGTGACGGGTGAGGGTAAGGCTTCGGGTAAGGGTTATGGTTAGGGTTAGGGTTAGGGTTAGGGGACGGGGACGCTTTAGGGTACAGGTTAGGGTACGACAACGGTTTAGGGTGAGCCTACGTGTTAGGGTACGGGTTAGTGTTAGCGTACGGGTTAGGATTAGGGGACGGATGAGGGTAAGGCTTCGGGTAAGGGTTAGGGTTAGGGTTAGGGTTAGGGTTAGGGGGCGGGGACGATTTAGGGTACAGGTTAGGGTACGACAACGGTTTAGTGTGAGCGTACGTGTTAGGGCACGGGTTAGTGTTAGCGTATGGGTTAGGATTAGGGGACGGGTGAGGGTAAGGCTTCGGGTAAGTGTTAGGGTTAGGGTTAGGGTTAGGGTTAGGGTTAGGGGACGGGGACGGTTTAGGGTACAGGTTAGGGTACGACAACGGTTTAGGGTGAGCGTATGTTTTGGGTACCGGTTAGTGTTAGCGTACGGTTTAGGATTAGGGGACGGGTGAGGTTAAGGCTTCGGGTAAGGGTTAGGGTTAGGGTTAGGGTTAGGGTTAGGGGATGGGGACGGGGACGGTTTAGGGTACAGGTTAGTGTACGACAACGGTTTAGGGTGAGCGTACGTGTTAGGGTACGTGTTAGTGTTAGCGTACGGGTTAGGATTAGGGGACCGGTGAGGGTAAGGCTTAGGGTAAGGGTTAGGGTTAGGGTTAGGGTTAGGGTTAGGGGACGGGAACGGTTTAGGGTACAGGTTAGGGTACGACAACGGTATAGGGTGAGCTTACGTGTTAGGGTACGGGTTAGTGTTCGCGTACGGGTTAGGATTAGGGGACGGGTGAGGGTAAGGCTTCGGGTAAGGGTTAGGGTTAGGGTTAGGGTTAGGGTTAGGGTTAGGGTTAGGGGACGGGGACGGTTTAGGGTACATGTTAGGGTACGACAACGGTTTAGGGTGAGCGTACGTGTTAGGGTAAGGGTTAGTGTTAGCGTACAGGTTAGGATTAGGGGTCGGGTGAGGGTAAGGCTTCGGGTAAGGGTTAGGGTTAGGGTTAGGTTTAGGGTTAGGGGAAGGGAAGGGGACGGTTTAGGGTACAGGTTAGGGTACGACAACGGTTTAGGGTGAGCGTACGTGTTAGGGTGTGGGTTAGTGTTTGCGTACGTGTTAGGAATAGGGGACGGGTGAGGGTAAGGCTTCGGGTAAGGTTTAGGGTTGGGGTTAGGGTTAGGGTTAGGGTTAAGGGACGGGGACGGGGACGGTTTAGGGTACAGGTTACGGTACGACAACGGTTTAGGGTGAGCGTACGTGTTAGGGTACGGGTTAGTGTTAGCGTACGGGTTAGGATTAGGGGACGGGTGAGGGTAAGGCTTCGGGTAAGGGTTAGGTTTAGGGTTAGGGTTAGGGTTAAGGGACGGGGACGGGGACGGTTTAGGGTAAAAGTTAGGGTACGACAACAGTTTAGGGTGAGCGTACGTGTTAGGGTACGGGTTAGTGTTAGCGTACGGGTTAGGATTAGGGGACGGGTGTGTCTAAGGCTTCGGGTAAGGGTTAGGGTTAGGGTTAGGGTTAGGTGACGTGGACGGGGACGATTTAGGGTACAGTTTAAGGTACGACAACGGTTTAGGGTGAGCGTACGTGTTCGGGTACGGTTTAGTGTTAGCGTACGGGTTAGGATTAGGGGACGGGTGAGGGTAAGGATTTGGGTAAGGGTTAGAGTTAGGGTTAGGGTTAGGGTTAAGGGACGGAGACGGTTTAGGATACAGGTTAGGGTACGACAACGGTTTAGTGTGAGCGTACGTGTTAGGGCACGGGTTAGTGTTAGCGTACGGGTTAGGATTAGGGGACGGGTGAGGGTAAGGCTTCGGGTAAGTGTTAGGGTTAGGGTTAGGGTTACGGTTAGGGTTAGGGGGCGGGGACGGTTTAGGGTACAGGTTAGGATACGACAACGTTTTAGGGTGAGCGTATGTTTTGGGTACGGGTTAGTGTTAGCGTACGGTTTAGGATTAGGGGACGGGTGAGGTTAAGGCTTCGGGTAAGGGTTAGGGTTAGGGTTAGGGTTAGGGTTAGGGGATGGGGACGGGGACGGTTTAGGGTACAGGTTAGGGTACGACAACGGTTTAGGGTGAGCGTACATGTTAGGGTACGTGTTAGTGTTAGCGTACGGGTTAGGATTAGAGGACGGGTGAGGGTAAGGCTTCGGGTAAGGGTTAGGGTTAGGGTTAGGGTTAGGGTTAGGGGACGGGGACGGTTTAGGGTACATGTTAGGGTACGACAACGATTTAGGGTGAGCGTAGGTGTTAGGGTACGGATTAGTGTTAGCGTACGGGTTAGGATTAAGTGACGGGTGAGGGTAAGGCTTCGGGTAAGGGTTAGGGTTAGGGTTAGGGTTAGGGTTAGGGGACGGGGACGCTTTAGGGTACAGGTTAGGGTACGACAACGGTTTAGGGTGAGCGTACGTGTTAGGGTACGGGTTAGTGTTAGCTTACGGGTTAGGATTAGGGGACGGGTGAGGGTAAGGCTTCGGGTAAGGGTTACGGTTAGGGTTAGGGTTAGGGTTAGGGGACGGGGACGGTTTAGGGTACAGGTTAGGGTACGACAACGGTTTAGGGTGAGCGTACGTGTTAGGGTACATGTTAGTGTTAGCGTACGGGTTAGGATTAGGGGACGGGTGAGGGTATGGCTTCGGGTAAGGGTTAGGGTTAGGGTTAGGGTTAGGGTTAGGGTTAGGGGACGGGGACGCTTTAGGGTACAGGTTAGGGTACGACAACGGTTTAGGGTGAGCGTACGTGTTAGGGTACGGGTTAGTGTTAGCGTACGGGTTAGGATTAGGGGACGGGTGAGGGTAAGGCTTCGGGTAAGGGTTAGGGTTAGGGTTAGGTTTAGGTTTAGGGTTAGGGGACGGGGACGGTTTAGGGTACAGTTTAGGGTACGACAACGGTTTAGGGTGAGCGTACCTGTTAGGGTACGGGTTAGTGTTAGCGTACTGGTTAGGATTAGGGGACGGGTGAGGGTAAGGCTTCGGGTAAGGGTTAGGGTTAGGGTTAGGGTTAGGGTTAGGTTTAGGGTACGGGGACGGTTTAGGGTACAGGTTAGGGTACGACAACGGTTTAGGGTGAGCGTACGTGTTAGGGTGTGGGTTAGTGTTTGCGTACGGGTTAGGAATAGGGGACGGGTGAGAGTAAGGCTTCGGGTAAGGGTTAGGGTTAGGGTTAGGGTTAGGGTTAGGGTTAGGGGACGGGGACGCTTTAGGGTACAGGTTAGGGTACGACAACGGTTTAGGGTGAGCGTACGTGTTAGGGTACGGGTTAGTGTTAGCGTACGGGTTAGGATTAGGGGACGGGTGAGGGTAAGGCTTCGGGTAAGGGTTAGGGTTAGGGTTAGGGTTAGGGTTAGGGGACGGGGACGGGGACGGGGACGGTTTAGGGTACAATTTAGGGTACGACAACGGTTTAGCGTGAGCGTACGTGATAGGGTACGGGTTAGTGTTAGCCTACGGGTTAAGATTAGGGGACGGGTGAGTGTAAGGCTTCGGGTAAGGGTTAGGGTTAGGGTTAGGGTTAGTGTTAGGGTTAGGGGACGGGGACGGTTTAGGGTACATGTTAGTGTACGACAACGGTTTAGGGTGAGCGTACGTGTTAGGGTACGGGTTAGTGTTAGCCTACGGGTTAGGATTAGGGGACGGGTGAGGGTAAGGCTTCGGGTAAGGGTTAGGGTTAGGGTTAGGGTTAAGGGACGGGGACGGGGACGGTTTAGGGTACAGATTAGGGTACAACAACGGTTTAGGGCGAGCGTACGTGTTAGTGTACGGGTTAGTGTTAGCGTACGGGTTAGGTTTAGGGGACGAGTGAGGGTAAGACTTCTTGTAAGGGTTAGGGTTAGGGATAGGGTTAGGGGACGGGGACGGTTTAGGGTACAGGTTAGGGTACGACAACGGTTTAGGGTGAGCGTACATTTTAGGGTACGGGTTAGTGTTAGCGTACGGGTTAGTATTAGGGGACGGGTGAGGGTAAGGCTTCGGGTAAGGGTTAGGGTTAGGGTTAGGGTTAGGGTTAGGGTTAGGGGACGGGGACGGGGACGATTTAGGGTACAGTTTAGGGTACGACAACGGTTTAGGGTGAGCGTACGTGTTAGGGTACGGGTTAGTGTTAGCGTACGGGTTAGGATTAGGGGACGTGTGAGGGTAAGGATTCGGGTAAGGGTTAGGGTTAGGGTTAGGGTTAGGGTTAAGGGACGGAGATGGTTTAGGATACAGGTTAGGGTACGACAACGGTTTAGTGTGAGCGTACGTGTTAGGGCACGGGTTAGTGTTAGCGTACGGGTTAGGATTAGGGGACGGGTGAGGGTAAGGCTTCGGGTAAGGTTTAGAGTTAGGGTTAGGGTTAGGGTTAAGGGACGGGGACGGGGACGGTTTAGAGTACAGGTTAGGGTACGACAACGGTTTAGGGTGAGCGTACGTGTTAGGGTACGGGTTAGTGTTAGCGTACGGGTTAGGATTAAGGGACGGGTGAGGGTAAGACTTCGGGTAAGGGTTAGGGTTAGGGATAGGGTTAGGGGACGGGGACGGTTTAGGGTACAGGTTAGGGTACGACAACGGTTTAGGGTGAGCGTACGTGTTAGGGTACGGTTTAGTGTTAGTGTACGGGTTAGGATTAGGGGACGGGTGAGGGTAAGGCTTCGGGTAAGGGTTAGGGTTAGCGTTAGTGTTAGGGTTAGGGTTAGGGTTAGGGGACTGGGACGGTTTAGGGTACAGGTTAGGGTACGACAACGGTTTAGGGTGAGCGTTTGTGTTAGGGTGTGGGTTAGTGTTTGCGTACGGGTTAGGAATAGGGGACGGGTGAGGGTAAGGCTTCGGGTAAGGGTTAGGGTTAGGGTTAGGGTTAGGGTTAGGGGACGGGGACGGGGACGGGGACGGTTTAGGGTACAGGTTAGGGTACGACAACGGTTTAGGGTGAGCGTACGTGTTAGGGTACGGGTTAGTGTTAGCGTACGGGTTAGGATTAGGGGACGGGTGAGGGTAAGGCTTCGGGTAAGGGTTAGGGATAGGGTTAGGGTTAGTGTTAGGGTTAGGGGACGGGGACGGTTTAGGGTACATGTTAGGGTACGACAACGGTTTAGGGTGAGCGTACGTGTTAGGGTACGGGTTAGTGTTAGCGTACGGTTTAGGATTAGGGGACGGGTGAGGGTAAGGCTTCGGGTAAGGGTTAGGTTTAGGGTTAGGGTTAGGGTTAAGGGACGGGGACGGGGACGGTTTAGGGTACAAGTTAGGGTACGACAACAGTTTAGGGTGAGCGTACGTGTTAGGGTACGGGTTAGTGTTAGCGTACGGGTTAGGATTAGGGGACGGGTGAGGGTAAGGATTTGGGTAAGGGTTAGAGTTAGGGTTAGGGTTAGGGTTAAGGGACGGTGACGGTTTAGGATACAGGTTAGGGTACGACAACGGTTTAGTGTGAGCGTACGTGTTAGGGCACGGGTTAGTGTTAGCGTACGGGTTAGGATTAGGGGTCGGGTGAGGGTAAGACTTCAGGTAAGGGTTAGGGTTAGGGTTAGGGTTAGGGGACGGGGACGGTTTAGGGTACATGTTAGGGTACGACAACGATTTAGGGTGAGCGTAGGTGTTAGGGTACGGATTAGTGTTAGCGTACGGGTTAGGATTAGGTGACGGGTGAGGGTAAGGCTTCGGGTAAGGGTTATGGTTAGGGTTAGGGTTAGGGTTAGGGGACGGGGACGCTTTAGGGTACAGGTTAGGGTACGACAACGGTTTAGGGTGAGCGTACGTGTTAGGGTACGGGTTAGTGTTAGCGTACGGGTTAGGATTAGGGGACGGATGAGGGTAAGGCTTCGGGTAAGGGTTAGGGTTAGGGTTAGGGTTAGGGTTAGGGGGCGGGGACGATTTAGGGTACAGGTTAGGGTACGACAACGGTTTAGTGTGAGCGTACGTGTTAGGGCACGGGTTAGTGTTAGCGTATGGGTTAGGATTAGGGGACGGGTGAGGGTAAGGCTTCGGGTAAGTGTTAGGGTTAGGGTTAGGGTTAGGGTTAGGGTTAGGGGACGGGGACGGTTTAGGGTACAGGTTAGGGTACGACAACGGTTTAGGGTGAGCGTATGTTTTGGGTACGGGTTAGTGTTAGCGTACGGTTTAGGATTAGGGGACGGGTGAGGTTAAGGCT
Source organism: Delphinapterus leucas (assembly GCF_059928025.1). NCBI lineage: Eukaryota > Metazoa > Chordata > Mammalia > Artiodactyla > Monodontidae > Delphinapterus > Delphinapterus leucas. The sequence goes on along the minus strand of NW_028322246.1, from coordinate 3,843,314 downwards.
TCGGGTAAGGGTTAGGGTTAGGGTTAGGGTTAGGGTTAGGGGATGGGGACGGGGACGGTTTAGGGTACAGGTTAGTGTACGACAACGGTTTAGGGTGAGCGTACGTGTTAGGGTACGTGTTAGTGTTAGCGTACGGGTTAGGATTAGGGGACCGGTGAGGGTAAGGCTTAGGGTAAGGGTTAGGGTTAGGGTTAGGGTTAGGGTTAGGGGACGGGAACGGTTTAGGGTACAGGTTAGGGTACGACAACCGTATAGGGTGAGCTTACGTGTTAGGGTACGGGTTAGTGTTCGCGTACGGGTTAGGATTAGGGGACGGGTGAGGGTAAGGCTTCGGGTAAGGGTTAGGGTTAGGGTTAGGGTTAGGGTTAGGGTTAGGGTTAGGGGACGGGGACGGTTTAGGGTACATGTTAGGGTACGACAACGGTTTAGGGTGAGCGTACGTGTTAGGGTAAGGGTTAGTGTTAGCGTACAGGTTAGGATTAGGGGTCGGGTGAGGGTAAGGCTTCGGGTAAGGGTTAGGGTTAGGGTTAGGTTTAGGGTTAGGGGAAGGGGACGGGGACGGTTTAGGGTACAGGTTAGGGTACGACAACGGTTTAGGGTGAGCGTACGTGTTAGGGTGTGGGTTAGTGTTTGCGTACGTGTTAGGAATAGGGGACGGGTGAGGGTAAGGCTTCGGGTAAGGTTTAGGGTTGGGGTTAGGGTAAGGGTTAGGGTTAAGCGACGGGGACGGGGACGGTTTAGGGTACAGGTTACGGTACGACAACGGTTTAGGGTGAGCGTACGTGTTAGGGTACGGGTTAGTGTTAGCGTACGGGTTAGGATTAGGGGACGGGTGAGGGTAAGGCTTCGGGTAAGGGTTAGGTTTAGGGTTAGGGTTAGGGTTAAGGGACGGGGACGGGGACGGTTTAGGGTAAAAGTTAGGGTACGACAACAGTTTAGGGTGAGCGTACGTGTTAGGGTACGGGTTAGTGTTAGCGTACGGGTTAGGATTAGGGGACGGGTGAGTCTAAGGCTTCGGGTAAGGGTTAGGGTTAGGGTTAGGGTTAGGTGACGGGGACGGGGACGATTTAGGGTACAGTTTAAGGTACGACAACGGTTTAGGGTGAGCGTACGTGTTCGGGTACGGTTTAGTGTTAGCGTACGGGTTAGGATTAGGGGACGGGTGAGGGTAAGGATTTGGGTAAGGGTTAGAGTTAGGGTTAGGGTTAGGGTTAAGGGACGGAGACGGTTTAGGATACAGGTTAGGGTACGACAACGGTTTAGTGTGAGCGTACGTGTTAGGGCACGGGTTAGTGTTAGCGTACGGGTTAGGATTAGGGGACGGGTGAGGGTAAGGCTTCGGGTAAGTGTTAGGGTTAGGGTTAGGGTTACGGTTAGGGTTAGGGGGCGGGGACGGTTTAGGGTACAGGTTAGGATACGACAACGGTTTAGGGTGAGCGTATGTTTTGGGTACGGGTTAGTGTTAGCGTACGGTTTAGGATTAGGGGACGGGTGAGGTTAAGGCTTCGGGTAAGGGTTAGGGTTAGGGTTAGGGTTAGGGTTAGGGGATGGGGACGGGGACGGTTTAGGGTACAGGTTAGGGTACGACAACGGTTTAGGGTGAGCGTACATGTTAGGGTACGTGTTAGTGTTAGCGTACGGGTTAGGATTAGAGGACGGGTGAGGGTAAGGCTTCGGGTAAGGGTTAGGGTTAGGGTTAGGGTTAGGGTTAGGGGACGGGGACGGTTTAGGGTACATGTTAGGGTACGACAACGATTTAGGGTGAGCGTAGGTGTTAGGGTACGGATTAGTGTTAGCGTACGGGTTAGGATTAAGTGACGGGTGAGGGTAAGGCTTCGGGTAAGGGTTAGGGTTAGGGTTAGGGTTAGGGTTAGGGGACGGGGACGCTTTAGGGTACAGGTTAGGGTACGACAACGGTTTAGGGTGAGCGTACGTGTTAGGGTACGGGTTAGTGTTAGCGTACGGGTTAGGATTAGGGGACGGGTGAGGGTAAGACTTCGGGTAAGGGTTACGGTTAGGGTTAGGGTTAGGGTTAGGGGACGGGGACGGTTTAGGGTACAGGTTAGGGTACGACAACGGTTTAGGGTGAGCGTACGTGTTAGGGTACATGTTAGTGTTAGCGTACGGGTTAGGATTAGGGGACGGGTGAGGGTATGGCTTCGGGTAAGGGTTAGGGTTAGGGTTAGGGTTAGGGTTAGGGTTAGGGGACGGGGACGCTTTAGGGTACAGGTTAGGGTACGACAACGGTTTAGGGTGAGCGTACGTGTTAGGGTACGGGTTAGTGTTAGCGTACGGGTTAGGATTAGGGGACGGGTGAGGGTAAGGCTTCGGGTAAGGGTTAGGGTTAGGGTTAGGTTTAGGTTTAGGGTTAGGGGACGGGGACGGTTTAGGGTACAGTTTAGGGTACGACAACGGTTTAGGGTGAGCGTACCTGTTAGGGTACGGGTTAGTGTTAGCGTACTGGTTAGGATTAGGGGACGGGTGAGGGTAAGGCTTCGGGTAAGGGTTAGGGTTAGGGTTAGGGTTAGGGTTAGGTTTAGGGTACGGGGACGGTTTAGGGTACAGGTTAGGGTACGACAACGGTTTAGGGTGAGCGTACGTGTTAGGGTGTGGGTTAGTGTTTGCGTACGGGTTAGGAATAGGGGACGGGTGAGAGTAAGGCTTCGGGTAAGGGTTAGGGTTAGGGTTAGGGTTAGGGTTAGGGTTAGGGGACGGGGACGCTTTAGGGTACAGGTTAGGGTACGACAACGGTTTAGGGTGAGCGTACGTGTTAGGGTACGGGTTAGTGTTAGTGTACGGGTTAGGATTAGGGGACGGGTGAGGGTAAGGCTTCGGGTAAGGGTTAGGGTTAGGGTTAGGGTTAGGGTTAGGGGACGGGGACGGGGACGGGGACGGTTTAGGGTACAATTTAGGGTACGACAACGGTTTAGCGTGAGCGTACGTGATAGGGTACGGGTTAGTGTTAGCCTACGGGTTAAGATTAGGGGACGGGTGAGTGTAAGGCTTCGGGTAAGGGTTAGGGTTAGGGTTAGGGTTAGTGTTAGGGTTAGGGGACGGGGACGGTTTAGGGTACATGTTAGTGTACGACAACGGTTTAGGGTGAGCGTACGTGTTAGGGTACGGGTTAGTGTTAGCCTACGGGTTAGGATTAGGGGACGGGTGAGGGTAAGGCTTCGGGTAAGGGTTAGGGTTAGGGTTAGGGTTAAGGGACGGGGACGGGGACGGTTTAGGGTACAGATTAGGGTACAACAACGGTTTAGGGCGAGCGTACGTGTTAGTGTACGGGTTAGTGTTAGCGTACGGGTTAGGTTTAGGGGACGAGTGAGGGTAAGACTTCGGGTAAGGGTTAGGGTTAGGGATAGGGTTAGGGGACGGGGACGGTTTAGGGTACAGGTTAGGGTACGACAACGGTTTAGGGTGAGCGTACATTTTAGGGTACGGGTTAGTGTTAGCGTACGGGTTAGTATTAGGGGACGGGTGAGGGTAAGGCTTCGGGTAAGGGTTAGGGTTAGGGTTAGGGTTAGGGTTAGGGTTAGGGGACGGGGACGGGGACGATTTAGGGTACAGTTTAGGGTACGACAACGGTTTAGGGTGAGCGTACGTGTTAGGGTACGGGTTAGTGTTAGCGTACGGGTTAGGATTAGGGGACGTGTGAGGGTAAGGATTCGGGTAAGGGTTAGGGTTAGGGTTAGGGTTAGGGTTAAGGGACGGAGATGGTTTAGGATACAGGTTAGGGTACGACAACGGTTTAGTGTGAGCGTACGTGTTAGGGCACGGGTTAGTGTTAGCGTACGGGTTAGGATTAGGGGACGGGTGAGGGTAAGGCTTCGGGTAAGTGTTAGGGTTAGGGTTAGGGTTAGGGTTAGGGTTAGGGGACGGGGACGGTTTAGGGTACAGGTTAGGGTACGACAACGGTTTAGGGTGAGCGTATGTTTTGGGTACGGGTTAGTGTTAGCGTACGGTTTAGGATTAGGGGACGGGTGAGGTTAAGGCTTCGGGTAAGGGTTAGGGTTAGGGTTAGGGTTAGGGGATGGGGACGGGGACGGTTTAGGGTACAGGTTAGTGTACGACAACGGTTTAGGGTGAGCGTACGTGTTAGGGTACGTGTTAGTGTTAGCGTACGGGTTAGGATTAGGGGACGGGTGAGGGTAAGGCTTCGGGTAAGGGTTAGGGTTAGGGTTAGGGTTAGGGTTAGGGGACGGGAACGGTTTAGGGTACAGGTTAGGGTACGACAACGGTTTAGGGTGAGCTTACGTGTTAGGGTACGGGTTAGTGTTCGCGTACGGGTTAGGATTAGGGGACGGGTGAGGGTAAGGCTTCGGGTAAGGGTTAGGGTTAGGGTTAGGGTTAGGGTTAGGGTTAGGGTTAGGGGACGGGGACGGTTTAGGGTACATGTTAGGGTACGACAACGGTTTAGGGTGAGCGTACGTGTTAGGGTAAGGGTTAGTGTTAGCGTACAGGTTAGGATTAGGGGTCGGGTGAGGGTAAGGCTTCGGGTAAGGGTTAGGGTTAGGGTTAGGTTTAGGGTTAGGGGAAGGGGACGGGGACGGTTTAGGGTACAGGTTAGGGTACGACAACGGTTTAGGGTGAGCGTACGTGTTAGGGTGTGGGTTAGTGTTTGCGTACGTGTTAGGAATAGGGGACGGGTGAGGGTAAGGCTTCGGGTAAGGTTTAGGGTTGGGGTTAGGGTTAGGGTTAGGGTTAAGGGACGGGGACGGGGACGGTTTAGGGTACAGGTTACGGTACGACAACGGTTTAGGGTGAGCGTACGTGTTAGGGTACGGGTTAGTGTTAGCGTACGGGTTAGGATTAGGGGACGGGTGAGGGTAAGACTTCGGGTAAGGGTTAGGGTTAGGGATAGGGTTAGGGGATGGGGACGGTTTAGGGTACATGTTAGGGTACGACAACGGTTTAGGGTGAGCGTACGTGTTAGGGTACGGGTTAGTGTTAGCGTACGGGTTACGATTAGGTGACGGGTGAGGGTAAGGCTTCGGGTAAGGGTTAGGTTTAGGGTTAGGGTTAGGGTTAAGGGACGGGGACGGGGACGGTTTAGGGTACAAGTTAGGGTACGACAACAGTTTAGGGTGAGCGTACGTGTTAGGGTACGGGTTAGTGTTAGCGTACGGGTTAGGATTAGGGGACGGGTGAGGGTAAGGCTTCGGGTAAGGGTTAGGGTTAGGGTTAGGGTTAGGTGACGGGGACGGGGACGATTTAGGGTACAGTTTAAAGTACGACAACGGTTTAGGGTGAGCGTACGTGTTAGGGTACGGGTTAGTGTTAGCGTACGGGTTAGGATTAGGGGACGGGTGAGGGTAAGGATTTGGGTAAGGGTTAGAGTTAGGGTTAGGGTTAGGGTTAAGGGACGGAGACGGTTTAGGATACAGGTTAGGGTACGACAACGGTTTAGTGTGAGCGTACGTGTTAGGGCACGGGTTAGTGTTAGCGTACGGGTTAGGATTAGGGGACGGGTGAGGGTAAGGCTTCGGGTAAGTGTTAGGGTTAGGGTTAGGGTTAGGGTTAGGTTTAGGGGACGGGGACGGTTTAGGGTACAGGTTAGGGTACGACAACGGTTTAGGGTGAGCGTACGTGTTAGGGTACGGGTTAGTGTTAGCGTACGGGTTAGGATTAGGGGACGGGTGAGGGTAAGGCTTCGGGTAAGGGTTAGGGTTAGGGTTAGGGTTAGGGTTAGGGGGTGGGGACGGTTTAGGGTACAGGTTAGGGTACGACAACGGTTTAGGGTGAGCGTATGTTTTAGGGTACGGGTTAGTGTTAGCGTACGGTTTAGGATTAGGGGACGGGTGAGGTTAAGGCTTCGGGTAAGGGTTAGGGTTAGGGTTAGGGTTAGGGTTAGGGGATGGGGACGGGGACGGTTTAGGGTACAGGTTAGGGTACGACAACGGTTTAGGGTGAGCGTACGTGTTAGGGTACGGGTTAGTGTTAGCGTACGGGTTAGGATTAGGGGACGGGTGAGGGTAAGGCTTCGGGTAAGGGTTAGGGTTAGGGTTAGGGTTAGGGTTAGGGGACGGGGACGGTTTAGGGTACATGTTAGGGTACGACAACGGTTTAGGGTGAGCGTACGTGTTAGGGTACGGATTAGTGTTAGCGTACGGGTTAGGATTAAGGGACGGGTGAGGGTAAGGCTTCGGGTAAGGGTTAGGGTTAGGGTTAGGGTTAGGGTTAGGGGACGGGGACGCTTTAGGGTACAGGTTAGGGTACGACAACGGTTTAGGGTGAGCGTACGTGTTAGGGTACGGGTTAGTGTTAGCGTACGGGTTAGGATTAGGGGACGGGTGAGGGTAAGGCTTCGGGTAAGGGTTAGGGTTAGGGATAGGGTTAGGGGACGGGGACGGTTTAGGGTACAGGTTAGGGTACGACAACGGTTTAGGGTGAGCGTACGTGTTAGGGTACGGATTAGTGTTAGCGTACGGGTTAGGATTAGGGGACGGGTGAGGGTAAGGCTTCGGGTAAGGGTTAGGGTTAGGGTTAGGGTTAGGGTTAGGGTTAGGGGACGGGGACGCTTTAGGGTACAGGTTAGGGTACGACAACGGTTTAGGTTGAGCGTACGTGTTAGGGTACGGGTTAGTGTTAGCGTACGGGTTAGGATTATGGGACGGGTGAAGGTAAGGCTTCGGGTAAGGGTTAGGGTTAGGGTTAGGGTTAGGGTTAGGGGACGGGGACGGTTTAGGGTACAGGTTAGGGTACGACAACGGTTTAGGGTGAGCGTACGTGTTAGGGTACATGTTAGTGTTAGCGTACGGGTTAGGATTAGGGGACGGGTGAGGGTATGGCTTCGGGTAAGGGTTAGGGTTAGGGTTAGGGTTAGGGTTAGGGTTAGGGGACGGGGACGCTTTAGGGTACAGGTTAGGGTACGACAACGGTTTAGGGTGAGCGTACATGTTAGGGTACGGGTTAGTGTTAGCGTACGGGTTAGGATTAGGGGACGGGTGAGGGTAAGGCTTCGGGTAAGGGTTAGGGTTAGGGTTAGGTTTAGGTTTAGGGTTAGGGGACGGGGACGGTTTAGGGTACAGTTTAGGGTACGACAACGGTTTAGGGTGAGCGTACCTGTTAGGGTACGGGTTAGTGTTAGCGTACTGGTTAGGATTAGGGGACGGGTGAGGGTAAGGCTTCGGGTAAGGGTTAGGGTTAGGGTTAGGGTTAGGGTTAGGTTTAGGGTACGGGGACGGTTTAGGGTACAGGTTAGGGTACGACAACGGTTTAGGGTGAGCGTACGTGTTAGGGTGTGGGTTAGTGTTTGCGTACGGGTTAGGAATAGGGGACGGGTGAGAGTAAGGCTTCGGGTAAGGGTTAGGGTTAGGGTTAGGGTTAGGGGACGGGGACGGGGACGGGGACGGGGACGGTTTAGGGTACAAGTTAGGGTACGACAACGGTTTAGGGTGAGCGTACGTGTTAGGGTACGGGTTAGTGTTAGCGTACGGGTTAGGATTAGGGGACGGGTGAGGGTAAGGCTTCGGGTAAGGGTTAGGGTTAGGGTTAGGGTTAGTGTTAGGGTTAGGGGACGGGGACGGTTTAGGGTGCATGTTAGGGTACGACAACGGTTTAGGGTGAGCGTACGTGTTAGGGTACGGGTTAGTGTTAGCGTACGGGTTATGATTAGGGGACGGGTGAGGGTAAGGCTTCGGGTAAGGGTTAGGGTTAGGGTTAGGGTTAGGGTTAAGGGACGGGGACGGGGACGGTTTAGGGTTAGGGATAGGGTTAGGGGACGGGGACGGTTTAGGGTACAGGTTAGGGTACGACAACGGTTTAGGGTGAGCGTACGTGTTAGGGTACGGGTTAGTGTTAGCGTACGGGTTAGGATTAGGGGACGGGTGAGGGTAAGGCTTCGGGTAAGGGTTAGGGTTAGGTTTAGGGTTAGGGTTAGGGGACGGGGACGGTTTAGGGTACAGGTTAGTGTACGACAACACTTTAGGTTGAGCGTACGTGTTAGGGTACGGGTTAGTGTTAGCGTACGGGTTAGGATTAGCGGATGGGTGAGGGTAAGGCTTCGGGTAAAGGTTAGGGTTGGGGTTAGGGTTAGAGTTAGGGTCAGTGGACGGGGACGGTTTAGGGTACATGTTAGGGTACGACAACGGTTTAGGGTGAGCGTACGTGTTAGGGTACGTGTTAGTGTTAGCGTACGGGTTAGGATTAGGGGACGGGTGAGGGTAAGGCTTCGGGTAAGGGTTAGGTTTAGGGTTAGGGTTAGGGTTAAGGGACGGGGACGGGGACGGTTTACGGTACAGGTTAGGGTACAACAACGGTTTAGGGTGAGCGTACGTGTTAGGGTACGGGTTAGTGTTAGCGTACGGGTTAGGATTAGGGGTCGGGTGTGGGTAAGACTTCGGGTAAGGGTTAGGGTTAGGGATAGGGTTAGGGGACGGGGACGGTTTAGGGTACAGGTTAGGGTACGACAACGGTTTAGGGTGAGCGTACGTGTTAGGGTACGGGTTAGTGTTAGCGTACGGGTTAGGATTAGGGGACGGGTGAGGGTAAGGCTTCGGGTAAGGGTTAGGGTTAGGGTTAGGGTTAGGGTTAGGGGGCGGGGACGGTTTAGGGTACAGGTTAGGGTACGACAACGGTTTAGGGTGAGCGTATGTTTTGGGTACGGGTTAGTGTTAGCGTACGGGTTAGGATTAGGGGACGGGTGAGGTTAAGGCTTCGGGTAAGGGTTAGGGTTAGGGTTAGGGTTAGGGTTAGGGGATGGGGACGGGGACGGTTTAGGGTACAGTTTAGGGTACGACAACGTTTTAGGGTGAGCGTACGTGTTAGGGTACGTGTTAGTGTTAGCGTACGGGTTAGGATTAGGGGACGGGTGAGGGTAAGGCTTCGGGTAAGTTTTAGGGTTAGGGTTAGGGTTAGGGTTAGGGGACGGGGACGGTTTAGGGTACATGTTAGGGTACGACAACGATTTAGGGTGAGCGTAGGTGTTAGGGTACGGATTAGTGTTAGCGTACGGGTTAGGATTAGGTGACGGGTGAGGGTAAGGCTTCGGGTAAGGGTTATGGTTAGGGTTAGGGTTAGGGTTAGGGGACGGGGATGCTTTAGGTTACAGGTTAGGGTACGACAACGGTTTAGGGTGAGCGTACGTATTAGGGTACGGGTTAGTGTTAGCGTACGGGTTAGGATTAGGGGACGGGTGAGGGTAAGGCTTCGGGTAAGGGTTAGGGTTAGGGTTAGGGTTAGGGTTAGGGGGCGGGGACGATTTAGGGTACAGGTCAGTGTACGACAACGGTTTAGGGTGAGCGTACGTGTTAGGGTACGGGTTAGTGTTAGCGTACGGTTTAGGATTAGGGGACGGGTGAGGGTAAGGCTTCGGGTAAGGGTTAGGGTTAGGGTTAGGGTTAGGTTTAGGGGACGGGGACGGGGACGGGGACGGTTTAGGGTACAATTTAGGGTACGACAACGGTTTAGGGGGAGCGTACGTGATAGGGTACGGGTTAGTGTTAGCCTACGGGTTAGGATTAGGGGACGGGTGAGTGTAAGGCTTCCGGTAAGGGTTAGGGTTAGGGTTAGGGTTAGTGTTAGGGTTAGGGGACGGGGACGGTTTTCGGTACATGTTAGTGTACGACAACGGTTTAGGGTGAGCGTACGTGTTAGGGTACGGGTTAGTGTTAGCGTACGGGTTAGGATTAGGGGACGGGTGAGGGTAAGGCTTCGGTTAAGGGTTAGGGTTAGGGTTAGGGTTAGGGTTAAGGGACGGGGACGGGGACGGTTTAGGGTACAGATTAGGGTACGACAACGGTTTAGGGCGAGCGTACGTGTTAGTGTACGGGTTAGTGTTAGCGTACGGGTTAGGTTTAGAGGACGAGTGAGGGTAAGACTTCGGGTAAGGGTTAGGGTTAGGGATAGGGTTAGGGGACGGGGACGGTTTAGGGTACAGGTTAGGGTACGACAACGGTTTTGGGTGAGCGTACATTTTAGGGTACGGGTTAGTGTTAGCGTACGGGTTAGGATTAGGGGACGGGTTAGGGTAAGGCTTCGGGTAAGGGTTAGGCTTAGGGTTAGGGTTAGGGTTAGGGTTAGGGGACGGGGACGGGGACGATTTAGGGTACAGTTTAGGGTATGACAACGGTTTAGGGTGAGCGTACGTGTTAGGGTACGGGTTAGTGTTAGCGTACGGGTTGGGATTAGGGGACGTGTGAGGGTAAGGATTCGGGTAAGGGTTAGGGTTAGGGTTAGGGTTAGGGTTAAGGGACGGAGATGGTTTAGGATACAGGTTAGGGTACGACAACGGTTTAGTGTGAGCGTACGTGTTAGGGCACGGGTTAGTGTTAGCGTACGGGTTAGGATTAGGGGACGGGTGAGGGTAAGGCTTCGGGTAAGTGTTAGGGTTAGGGTTAGGGTTAGGGTTAGGGTTAGGGGACGGGGACGGTTTAGGGTACAGGTTAGGGTACGACAACGGTTTAGGGTGAGCGTATGTTTTGGGTACGGGTTAGTGTTAGCGTACGGTTTAGGATTAGGGGACGGGTGAGGTTAAGGCTTCGGGTAAGGGTTAGGGTTAGGGTTAGGTTTAGGGTTAGGGGATGGGGACGGGGACGGTTTAGGGTACAGGTTAGTGTACGACAACGGTTTAGGGTGAGCGTAGGTGTTAGGGTACGTGTTAGTGTTAGCGTACGGGTTAGGATTAGGGGACGGGTGAGGGTAAGGCTTCGGGTAAGGGTTAGGGTTAGGGTTAGGGTTAGGGTTAGGGTTAGGGGACGGGAACGGTTTAGGGTACAGATTAGGGTACGACAACGGTTTAGGGTGAGCTTACGTGTTAGGGTACGTGTTAGTGTTCGCGTACGGGTTAGGATTAGGGGACGGGTGAGGGTAAGGCTTCGGGTAAGGGTTAGGGTTAGGGTTAGGGTTAGGGTTAGGGTTAGGGGACGGGGACGGTTTAGGGTACATGTTAGGGTACGACAACGGTTTAGGGTGAGCGTATGTGTTAGGGTACGGGTTAGTGTTAGCGTACGGTTTAGGATTAGGGGACGGGTGGGTTAAGGCTTCGGGTAAGGGTTAGGGTTAGGGTTAGGGTTAGGGTTAGGGGACGGGGACGGGGACGGTTTAGGGTACAGGTTAGGGTACGACAACGGTTTAGGGTGAGGGTACGTGTTAGGGTACGGGTTAGTGTTAGCATACGGGTTAGGATTAGGGGACGGGTGAGTGTAAGGCTTCGGGTAAGGGTTAGGGTTAGGGTTAGGGTTAGGGGACGGGGACGGTTTAGGGTACAGGTTAGCGTACGACAACGGTTTACGGCGAGCGTACGTGTTAGGGTACGGGTTAGTGTTAGCGTACGGGTTAGGATTAGGGGACGGGTGAGGGTAAGGTTTCGGGAAAGGGTTAGGGTTAGGGTTAGGGTTAGGGTTAGTGGACGGGCACGGGGACGGTTTAGGGTACAGGTTAGAGTACGACACCGGTTTAGGGTGAGGGTACGTGTTAGGGTACCGGTTAGTGTTCGCGTACGAGTTAGGATTAGGGGACGCGTTAGGGTAAGGCTTCAGGTAAGGGTTAGGGTTAGGGTTAGGGTTAGGGTTAGGGTTAGGGTACGGGCACGGTTTAGGGTACAGGTTAGGGTACGACAACGGTTTAGGGTGAGCGTACGTGTTAGGGTACGGTTTAGTGTTAGCGTACGGGTTAGGATTAGGGGACGGGTGAGGGTAAGGCTTCGGGTAAGGGTTAGGGTTAGGGTTAGAGTTAGGGTTAGGGTTACGGGACGGGGACGGTTTAGGGTACAGGTTAGGGTACGACAACGGTTTAGGGTGAGCGTACGTGTTAGGGTACGGGTTAGTGTTAGCGTACGGGTTAGGATTAGGGGAAGGGTGAGGGTAAGGCTTCGGGTAAGGGTTAGGGTTAGGGTTAGGGTTAGGGTTAGGGGACGGGCACGGGGACGGTTTAGGGTACAGGTTAGTGTACGACAACGGTTTAGGGTGAGCGTACGTGTTAGGGTACGGGTTAGTGTTAGCGTACGGGTTAGGATTAGGGGACGGGTGAGGGTAAGGCTTCGGGTAAGGGTTAGGGTTAGGTTTAGGGTTAGGGGACGGGGACGGGGACGGTTTAGGGTACAGGTTAGGGTACGACAACGGTTTAGGGTGAGCGTACGTGTTAGGGTACGGGTTAGTGTTAGCGTACGGGTTAGGATTAGGGGACGGGTTAGTGTAAGGCTTCGGGTAAGGATTAGGGTTAGGGTTAGTGTTAGGGTTAGGGTTAGGGGACGGGTACGGTTTAGGGTACAGGTTAGGTTACGACAACGTTTTAGGGTAAGTGTACGTGTTAGGGTATGGGTTAGTGTTAGCGTACGGGTTAGGATTAGGGGACGTGTGAGGGTAAGGCTTCGGGTAAGGGTTAGGGTTAGGGTTAGGGTTAGGGTTAGGGTTAGGGGACGGGGACGGTTTGGGTAAAGGTTAGGGTACGACAACGGTTTAGGGTGAGCGTACGTGTTAGGGTACGGGTTAGTGTTAGCGTACGGGTTAGGATTAGGGGACGGGTGAGGGTAAGGCTTCGGGTAAGGGTTAGGGTAAGGGTTAGGGTTAGGGTTAGGGTTAGGGGACGGGGACGGTTTAGGGTACAGGTTAGGGTACGACAACGGTTTAGGGTGAGCGTACGTGTTAGGGTACGGGTTAGTGTTAGCGTACGGTTTAGGATTAGGGGACGGGTGAGGGTAAGGCTTCGGGTAAGGGTTAGGGTTAGGGTTAGGGTTAGGGTTAGGGGACGGGGACGGTTTAGGGTACAGGTTAGTGTACGACAACGGTTTAGGGTGAGCGTACGTGTTAGGTTACGGGTTAGTGTTGGCGTACGGGTTAGGATTAGGGGACGGGTGAGGATAAGGCTTCGGGTAAGGGTTAGGGTTAGGGTTAGGGTTAGGGGACGGTGACGGGGACGGTTTAGGGTACAGGTTAGGGTACGACAACGGTTTAGGGTGAGCTTACGTGTTAGGGTACGGGTTAGTGTTAGCGTAAGGGTTAGGATTAGGGGACGGGTGAGGGTAAGTCTTCGGGTAAGGGTTAGGGTTAGGGTTAGGGTTATGGTTAGGGGACGGGGACGGTTTAGGGTACAGGTTAGGGTACGACAACGGTTTAGGGTGAGCGTACGTGTTAGGGTATGGGTTAGTGTTAGTGTACGGGTTAGGATTAGGGGACGGGTGAGGGTAAGGCTTCGGGTAAGGGTTAGGGTTAGTGTTAGGGTTAGGGTTAGGGTTACGGGACGGGCACAGGGACGGTTTAGGGTACAGGTTAGTGTACGACAGCATTTAGGGTGAGTGTACGTGTCAGGGTACGGGTTAGTGGTAGCGTACGGGTTAGGATTAGGGGACGGGTGAGGGTAAGGCTTTGGGTAAGGGTTAGGGTTAGGGTTAGGGTTAGGGGCCGGGGACGGGGACGGGGACGGTTTAGGGTACAGGTTAGGGTACGACAACGGTTTAGGGTGAGCGTACGTGTTAGGGTACGGGTTAGTGTTAGCGTACGGGTTAGGATTAGGGGACGGGTGAGTGTAAGGCTTCGGGTAAGGGTTAGGGTTAGGGTTAGTGTTAGGGGACGGGGACGGTTTAGGGTACAAGTTAGGGTACGACAACGGTTAGGGTGAGCGTACGTGTTAGGGTACGGGTTAGTGTTAGCGTACGGGTTAGGATTAGGGGACGGTGAGTGTTAGGCTTCGGGTAAGGGTTAGGGTTAGGGTTAGGGTTAGGGTTAGGGGACGGGGACGGTTTAGGGTACAGGTTAGTGTACGACAACAGTTTAGGTTGAGCGTACGTGTTAGGGTACGGGTTAGTGTTAGCGTACGGGTTAGGATTAGCGGATGGGTGAGTGTAAGGCTTCGGGTAAAGGTTAGGGTTGGGGTTAGGGTTAGAGTTAGGGTTAGGGGACGGGGACGGTTTAGGGTACAGGTTAGGGTACGACAACGGTTTAGGGTGAGCGTACGTGTTAGGTTATGGGTTAGTGTTAGCGTACGGGTTAGGATTAGGGGACGTGTTAGGGTAAGGCTTCGAGTAAGGGTCAGGGTTAGGATTAGGGGACAGGGACGGGGACGGTTTAGAGTACAGGTTAGGATTCGCCAATGGTTTAGGGTGAGCGTACATGTTAGGGTACGGGTTAATGTTAGCGTACGGGTTAGGATTAGGGGACGGGTTAGTGTAAGGCTTCGGGTAAGAATTAAGGTTAGGGTTAGGGTTAGGGGACGGGGACGGTTTAGCTTACAGGTTAGGGTACGACAACGGTTTAGGGTGAGCGTACGTTTTAGGGTATGGGTTAGTGTTAGCGTACGGGTTAGGATTAAAGGAAGGGTTAGAGTAAGGCTTCGGGTAAGGATTAGGGTTAGGGTTTGGGTTAGGGGACTGGGACACGGATGGTTTAGGGTACAGGTTAGGGTACAAAAACGGTTTAGGGTGAGCGTACGTGTTAGGGTACGGTTTAGTGTTAGCGTACGGGTTAGGATTAGGGGACGGGTTAGGGTAAGGTTTCGGGTAAGGGTTATCGTTAGGGTTAGGTTTAGTTTTAGGGTTACTGGATGGGGACGGTTTAGGGTACAGCTTAGGGTACGACCACGGTTTAGGGTGAGAGTACATGTTAGGGTACAGGTTAGTGTTAGCATACGTGTTACGATTAGGGGATGGTTTAGGGTAAGGCTTTGGGTAAGAGTTAGGGTTAGGGTTTGTTAGGGTTTGGGGACGGGGACGGTTTAGGGTACAGGTTAGGGTAAGACAACGGTTTAAGATGAGCGTACGTGTTAGGATACGGGTTAGTGTTAGCGTATGATTAGGGGACGGATAAGGGTAAGGGTTCGGGTAAGGGTTAGGTTGAGACATAAAGCTGGACACTTCGGGCTGATGGCATTGGTGAGGTTCGATGAGCAAATGCTGACCCTTTGAAGTCATACTGCATGGTACCCATTCCATGGGTCCGAACTCTCCAGGTTTAAGGGATTCTTCCTTCAGCTAAAACATGCATGGGAAACCCAGAGTACGTTCCACCATGTCATTGGGAAACGTTTTCAAATGCATCTCAGTTTTCGTCCCCTGGTACTTGGGTTCACCATTCCAGACGCTTTACTAACACTCTCCCCACTTGGAGAGTCAGTGCCTTTAACCTCCTGTTTGGCACACTTTGCAATTTCTGTGCAAGATGAACAGGAATTTGGAGATCCAATGAGAGACTAGCTGTAGGTGTCTGCACGGACAAATGGAACGCTTATTTCCCACCAGGAAGAGGAATTAACCAAAGGCTCAGCGTGCCCTGCTGGAAACAGATTAGGGCCTGAAGCAATCCTGCGGTTTTGCGGTCAGCTCACAAGTAAGCGAGTTGAAGAAAAGAGCTCAAGGGCACTGTAATCCACAAACCTGCAGAGTTATGAATGATAGCTATCGTCCAAAATATATTCAAGTAAGTCTGTGAAGAGGGCTTTAAAGCGGTGCAGAATTTCAGGAAAACGATTTCAGGGGGTAGACTGGAATTGCACTTAAAGCATAGGAAAAGAGGCAGAATGTCGACAATGATGCACTTGGCCAAAAAGAGCATATTGGTTTTTTCCTGAATATATTCAGGAAAAAACGCATACGCACTTTTTGGCCAACCAAGCAAGCGTTTAAAGGAAATCTGCACTACAATGAAGTCTCACTGCCCCCCGGTCAAAACGGCCATGTGAAAAAAGTGTAAAAGAAGGCATCATTGAAGACTAATACAGAATACCAAGTCCTGGTCGTTGGTAGAATAACCAGCAGGGTATAGGATTTAGGAACTACTGGAGGTATATCCTCGGTGGCTTCACTGACTCTCCTGACATCCGTTACCTTGACTGCTGCAGCCCATGGGGCTCTCAAAGTCAGGCCAATCCCAGGATATGGAGCTCACCCAGGCAGGTACCCCACCCCCACCCCAGCCCACAGGGCCCTCGTGTTCAGGCCCCTCCCAGGATATGGTGTTCCCTGGGCAGGTCACCTGCAGCCCATGGGGCTCTCGTTGTCACGTCCCTCCCAGGATACAGAGCTACCCTTGCATGTTCCGTGGCAAGTCTGTGCAAACAGGAACCGTGCACATAGCGCACATTGCAAAGCACTCCCAGCTCACCTGTCGCTCAGATCTGACACAGAGCACCTCAGAGCAGTACTTGTACTAACAAACAGCAGCTCCAAAAGGTCTGTGATCTTGGGGATCACTCTGTGCGGCCTCCCTCCACCTGGTCTTCCAGAGACTTCCACTGCACCCGGGGCACCAGGCCTCTGTCTCCACCCACCACCCTCCCCTCCTCTCCCTGACTCCTGGGTTCCTCTCATTAGCAGAGGGTTTTCTTGAAGTTGTCTCCCACTCATGGGCCAGATAAAATGATTAGAAAACAAGCCAGAACTACAGCCCCTTGTCTATCCTGACTCTCAAGAGCCCACACCTGTTCCTTGGACCTGGCCGATTCAGCAAGTTCCATTTTCTGCAACTGTGAGACCCTGAGGGTTGATGATTGGCTGACCTGGGCAGCCTGACCGTGCCGGCCAGACCTCCCCAGGTGTGCCTGGGTTGAGATCGATATAAACACCGCTCCAGGCAGCAAGAGCCCCTGCAGCTGTGCCTGACGCCATTTTCTCTGCCCTGTCAACAGTCTCGGGGCTGGACTGGTGGGAGGGAGTGAGAGGCCACGGCTTTGTGGGTGGTCCAGTGTGAGTGGGGCTCTGCTGGACTTTCTGCAGCAGTTGCCAAGATGCCACCTGCTAAGGAAGAGGATGTGTCACCCATACCTGCTGCTGGAATTTCTTCCTGGGGAGAGGTGAGGAAGGAAGAAAGCAGTGGGGGCCAGGACAGGAGGGGTATCTCAGGCAGGGAAATGGAAAGCTTCCAGAAGAGCACCCAGGGCCAGGACCATCCTGGCTGGCCTGCAGGCATCAAGTCGGCCGGCATGCTGTCGCTCGTGTGGCTCCATGGCCCTTCCTCTAGGCTTTCAAGTCCTTGTACATATTCAGGTGTTTTACCTGGGAAGGGTGGGAACATTTCAGCAGCAGCTGGCCTGGGGCTCGGCCCACGTTTACTCACAGATGCCTCGGCATGGTCCCCCAGCTTTGCAATGAGGACGCTTGTTGCGTGGGGCCTGCTGGCTGAATGGGAGATGATTCCCCACCACTGACCAACTTCAGAATTGTTTACAACTGGAGCAAGTGACCTGATAGGGTTTTCCTCTGTGTACCTGGTGGGTTCTGTTTTTCTTTTTCTTTTTTTCGTTTTTGGTTCAAGGTAGATTTTATTCTTCTCCTCTGTATTTACAGATATATGCATGGAAATAATTTATTCATATAAATACATGTATGTGAAGGGAAGAATATTTTTTCTGTTTTACTTTTTTTAATTTTATTTTTTTTAATTTTGAATTTTATTTTATTTTTTATACAGCAGGTTCTTTTTGGTTATCTCTTTTATACATATAAATGTATACATGCCAATCCCAATCTCTCAACACCTCCCACCACCATCCCCCCAACAGCTTTCCCCCCTTGGTGTCCATACGTTCGTTGTCTACATCTGTTGCTCTATTTCTGCCTTGCAAAACGGTTCATCTGTACAATTTTTCTAGGTTCCACATATATGCATTAATATACAAGATTTGTTTTGTTTTTCTCTTTCTGACTTACTTCACTGTGTATGACAGTCTCTAGATTCATCAACGTCTCTACAGGTGACCCAATTTCATTCCTTTTTATGGCTTAGTAATATTCCATTTTATATATGTACCACATCTTTATGCATTCGTCTGTCTGTGGGCATTTAGGTTGCTTCCATTACCTGGATATTGTAAATAGTGATGCAATGAACATTGCGCTGAATGTTGTTTTTTAATTTATGGTTTTGTCTGGGTATATGACCAGTAGTGGGATTGCTGTATCATATGGTAATTCTATTGTTAGTTTTATAAGAAACTCCATAATGTTCTCCACAGTGACTGTATCAATTTACATTCCCAACAATACTGGAAGAGGGTTCCATATCTCCACACCCTTTCCAGCATTTGTTGTTTGTAGATTTTCTGATGATGCCCATTCTAACCAGTGTGAGGTGAAACACCATGGATGAGTCTATTTCGTTGAGCAAGGAGTAGGTCTTGTCTATTACATTTTTGGCTTATGGAAAGGTATCTGTGCTAATTTCAATCTCTGGTTTTATACAGCACCCCAACTCAACTTTCCCCTTAAGCAAGCATAAGTTTTTTATCTAAATGTGAGACTCTGTTCGGTTTTGTAATCCAGTTCATGTGGAGCCAAGTTTACACTCCCTCTATTAGTGATATCTTATGATAACTATCTTTCTCTGTGTGACATATTTCTCTTAGAATCATCGTGCTTAAATCCACTCAATTTGCTGCTACAGGCCTGATGACATTGATCTCATTGCTGAGTGATATTCCGTTGTACATAAGTCGCACAACTTCTTTATCCATTTTTTTCTTTCTGGGATATTTAATGTGCACAGGACTCAAGGTTCTTGTAAACACAGCAGCCCTAAATTTTGTGTTGGCTGTGTCTTGTTGATTTTAATATTCCTAAGCTATAGGGCCATAAGTGGAAGTGACCTAGGCTCTGTAGCTTTGTTTTTTAGATGTTTCAGGATACATCATAAACATCTCCAGAGTGTCTGTTGGCAATTGACATCCCACCCATCAGCATAACAAGGCTCCCTGTTCTCCATGGCCTGTCCTGTGTTTCTTGTTTTTACACTTTTTTCAGATGGCCATTTTGACGAATGGGAAAAGAGACTTCATTGTAGTGCAGATTTCCATTGCTCGAGTGCTTGGTTGACAAAAAAGAGCATATGCGTTTTTTCCTGAATGTATTCAGGAAAAAATGTATATGCACTTTTTGTCCAAGTGCATCACTGTCAAAGATCTGCTGCTTTTCATATGCTTTAAATGCAATTCAAATCTACCTCCTGAAATCTGATTCCTGCAATTCTGCCTCGTTTTCAAGTCCTCTTTGCAGCCTTACTTCAATATATTTTTGACAATAGCTGTCATTTATAACTCTGCAGGTTTGAGAATTACAGTGCCCCTGATTTCCTTTCTTAACTCGCTTCCTTGTGAGCTGGCCACAAAACCGCAGGTTTGCTTCAGGCTGTAATCTGGTTCCGGCACGGCATGCTCAGCGTTTGGTTAATTCCTCTTCCTGGTGGGAAATGAGAGTTAAATGTGCCCGTCCAGACACCTGCCTCATTCGCAGCCCCTTGGTGATGTGTGTCCTCTGGTTCGAGACCACATGTGCTGGGTTCCTCACCTTTCAATGATGTGGCCCCAATGGTGTGAGGAAACTCCTGCCTGGTTCCCATCCCCTTGGTGATGTGGGCCCTCTGGTGAGAGTCTGACACTGGCTGCGTTCCTCACCCTTCTGTGTGGTGGGCCCTCTGCTCTTAGGTAAATCCTGCCTGGCTTGCTCCCATTGCCTTGGAGACGTAGGCCCTCTGGTGGCAGTTGGAGCCTGCTGGGAGCCTCCTCTCCTCAGTGATGAGTGCCCTCTGGCGTCAGGTTCTAACTGCTGTGCTCCCCACGTTTTCTGATGTGAGCCCAGTGATGCCAGGACACTCCTGCCAGGTTCCCATCCCCATTGGGATGTGGGCCTTCTGCTCTGAGGTCCCAACGCCTGGGTTCCTTACAGTTTCATGGTGTTGGCTCTGTGATGTTCGTTCACTCAGGCCTAGATCCCATAGCCCCTGTGTTCTGGGCCGCCTGCTGCGAGGTTCCAACTGCTGGATTCCTCACCTTTTTTATTCTTTGTGCCCTGTGTTGTGAGGCTCCTCCTGCCTTCCTCACTCCCCCCATTGGTGATGTAGGTCCTGTGGTTTGAGGCTACATGTGCCGGTTTCCTCACCTTTTATTGATGTGGCCCCACTGGTGTGAGGACACTCCTGCCTGGTTCCCATCCCCTTGGTGATGTGGGCCCTCTGGTGAGAGTCTGATCCTGGCTGGATACCTCACACTTCTGGGAGGTGGGCTCTCTGCTGTGAGGTCACTCGTGCCTGGATGGCACATGTCGCCTTGGCCAAGTGGGCCCTCTGGTTGCAGTTGGAGCGGGATGGGAGCCTCCTCCCCTCGGTGATGAGGGCCCTCTGGCATCAGGCCCTAACTGCTGGGCTCCCCACATTTTCTGATGTGCGCCCACTGGTGCGATGACACTCCTGCCAGTTTCCCATCCCCATGGGGATGTGGGCCTTCTGCTCTGAGGTCCCAATGGCTGGGTTGCTCACAGTATCATGATGTGGGCCCTCTGCTGTGAGTTCACTGCGGCCTAGATCTCATAGACTGGGTGCCCTGGGCCGCCTGCTGGGAGCTTCCAATTACTGGATTCCTCACCTTTTTATTCTATGGGCCCTGTGTTGTAAGGCTACTCCTGCCTACCTCACTCCGAGTCCCTTGGAGATGTGGGTCCTCTGCTTTGAGGCCACATGTGTTGGGTTCCTCACCTTTCTATGATGTGGCCACATTGGTGTTAGGACACTCCTGCGTGGTTCCGATCCCCTTGGTGATGTGGGCCCTCTGGCGAGAGTCTTATCCTGGTTGGTTTCCTCACCCTTCTGTTAGGTAGGCCCTGTGCTGTGAGGTCACTCCTGCCTGACTGGCACACGTCATCTTGGCGACGTGGGCCCTCAATTGTGTGTTGGTGCCTGCTGGGAGTCTCCTTCCCTCGGTAATGAGGGCTCTCTGGCGTCAGGCCCTAACTCCTGGGCTCTCAAAATTTTCTGATGTGCGCCCTGTGGTGCGAGTACACTCCTGTCAGGTTCCCAAGCCCATGGGAATGTGGGCCTTCTGCTGTGAGGTCCCAACGTCTGGATTTCTCACAGTTTCATGATGAGGGCCCTCTGGTGTGAGTTCACTCACCCTGGATCCCATAGCCTCGCTACTCCAGGCCGCCTGCTGGGAGGTTCCAACTGCGGGATTCCTCACCTTTTTTATTCTATGGGCCCTCTCTTTTGAGGCTCCTCCTGCCTGCCTCATTCCCAGCCCCTTGTTTATGTGTGTCCTCTGATTAGAGGCCACGTGTGCTGGGTCCCTCACCTTTCGATGATGTGGCCCCACTGGTGTGAGGATACTTGTGCCTGGTTCCCATCCCCTTGGTGATATGAGCCCTCTGGTGAGAGTCTGATCCTGGCTGGGTTCCTCACCCTTCTGTGAGGTGGGCCCTCTGCTGTGAGGTAACTCCTGCCTGGCTTCCCATTGCCTTGGTGACATCGGCCCTCTGGTGGCAGTTGGAACCTACTGGGAGCCTCCTCCCCTCGGTGATGAGGGCCCTCTGGCGTGAGGCCATCACTGCTGGGCTCCCCATGTTATCTGATGTGAGCCCAGTGATAACAGGACACTCCTGTAAGTTTCCCATCCCCATGGGGATGTGGGCCTTCTGCTCTGTGGTTCCAACGTCTGGGTTGCTCACAGTTCCATGATATAGGCTCTCTGGTGTTAGTTCACTCAGGCCAGGATCCCATAGTCTCTGTGCTCTGGGCCGCCTGCTGCGAGGTTCCAACTGCTGGATACCTCACCTTTTTTATTCTTTGGGCCCTGTGTTGTGAGGCTCCTCCTGCCTGCCTTACTCCCAGCCCTTTGGTGATGTGGGTCCTGTGGTTTCAGGCCACATGTGCTGGTTTACTCACCTTTTAGTGATGTGGACCCACTGGTGTGAGGACACTCCTGCCTGGTTCCCATCCCCTTGGTGATGTGGGCCGTCTGGTGAGAGTCTGATCCTGACTGGTTTCGTCACACTTCTGGGAGGTGGGCCCTCTGCTGTGAGGTCACTCCTGCCTGGCTTGCTCCCGTTGCCTTGGTGACGTCGGCCCTCTGGTGGCAGTTGGAGCTTGCTGGGAGCCTCCTCCCCTCGGTGATGAGGGCCCTGTGGCGTCAGTCACTAACTGCTGGGTACCCATATTTTCTGATGTGTGCCCACTGGTGTGATGGCACTCCTGCCAGTTTCCCATACCCATGTGGATGTGGGCCTTCTGCTCTGAGGTCCCAACGGCTGGGTTGCTCACAGTATAATGATGAGGGCCCTCTGGTGTGAGCTCATTCCGGCCTGGATCCCATAGCCTCGCTGCTCCTGGCCGCCTGCTGGGAGGATCCAACTGCGCGATTCCTCACCTTTTTTATTCTATGGGCCCTCTGTTTTGAGGCTCCTCCTGCCTGCCTCACTCCCAGTCCCTTGGTGATGTGTGTCCTCTGGTTTGAGGTCACATGTGCTGTGTTCCTCAACTTTGGATGATGTGGCCCCACTGGTGTGAGGACACTCCTGACTGGTTCCCATCCCCTTGGTGATGTGGGCCCTCTGGTGAGAGTCTGATCCTCGCTGGGTACCTCACCCTTCTGTGAGGCAGACCCTGTGATATGAGGTCTCTCCTGCCTGGCTGGCACACGTCGCCTTGATGACATGGGCCGTCTGTTGGCCTTTGGTGTGTGCTGGGAGCCTCCTCCCCTCATTAATGAGGGCCCTCTATAAAACGCATATGCCCTTCTTGGCCAAGTGCATCACTGTAGACGTTCTGCCTCTTTTCCTATGCTTTAAAAGCAATTACTGTCTACATCATGAAATCGGTTTCCTGCAATTCTGCCCCACTTTCAGGTCTTCTTTGCTGCCTTACTTCAATATATTTTTGGACGATAGCTGTCATTTATAACTGCAGGTTTGTGAATGACAGTGCCCCTGAGTTCCTTTCTTAACTCGCTTCCTTGTAAGCTGGCCACAAAACCACAGGTTTGCTTCAGGCCGTAATCAGGGTCCGGCACGGCACTCTGACCCTTTGGTTAATTCCTCTTCCTGGTGGGAAATTATAGTTAAATGTGCCCGTCCAGACACCTGCCTCACTCCCAACCCCTTGGTGATGTGTGTCCTCTGGTTTGAGGCCACATGTGCTGGGTTCCTCATCTTTTGATGATGTGACCCCACTGGTGTGAGGACACTCCTGCCTGGTTCCCATCCCCTTGGTGATGTGGGCCCTCTGGTGAGAGTCTGATCATGGCTGGGTTCCTCACACTTCTTTGAGGTGGCCCTCTTCTCTGAGGTCACTCCTGCCTGACTGGCACAACCCGCCTTGGCCACATGGGCCCACTGGTTGCAGATGGAGCGTGCTGGGAGCCTCCTCCCCTCGGTGATGAGGGCCCAGTGACGTCAGGGCCTAACTGCTGGGCTCCCCACATTTTCTGATGTGTGCCCAGTGGTGCGATGACACTCCTGCCAGGTTCCCATCCACATGGGGCTGTGGGCCTTCTATTCTGAGGTCCCAACGGCTGGGTTGCTCACACTTTCATGATGTGGGCCCTCTGCTGTGAGGTCAATCGTGCCTGGCTGGCACACATCGCCTTGGTGACGTGGGCACTCTGGTGGCAGTTGGAGCGTGCTGGGGCCTCCTCCCCTCAGTGATGAGGGCCCTCTGGTGTCAGGCCCTAAGTGCTAGGCTCCACACATTTTCTGATGTGTGCCCAGTGGTGCGAGGACACTCCTGCCAGGTTCCCATCCCCATGGGCATGTGGGACTTCTGTTCTGTGGTCCCAACGGCTGGGTTGCTCACAGTTTCATGATGTGGGCCCTTTGCTGTGAGTTCACTCTGGCCTGTATCCCATAGCGTCGGTGCTCTGGGCCGCCTGCCTGGAGTTTCCAACTCCTGGATTCCTCACCTTTTTTATTCTATGTGCCCTCTGTTGTGAGTCTCCTCCTGCATGCCTCAGTCCCAGCCCCTTCGTGATGTGTGTCCCCTTGTTTGAGGCCACATGTGCTGTGTTCCTCATCTTTCGCTGATGTGGCCCCACTGGTGTGAGGGCACTCCTGCCTGGTTTCCATCCCCTTGGTGATGTGGACCTTCTGGTGAGAGTCTGATCCTGGTTGGGATCCTCACACTTCTGTGAGGTGGGCCCTCTGCTCTGTGGTCACTCCTGCCTGGCTTGCACACACTGCCTTGGCAACGTCGGCCGGCTGGTGGCAGTTGGAGCCTGCTGGGAGCCTCCTCCCCTTGGTGATGAGGGCCCTCTGGCGTCAGGCCCTAACTGCTGGGTTCCCACATTTTCTGATACATGCTAAGTGGTGCGAGGACACTCCTGCGAGGTTCCCATCACCATGGTGATGTGGGCCTTCTGCTCTGAGGTCCCACCGGCTGGGTTGCTCACAGTTTCATGATGTGGGCCCTCTGCTGTGAGTTCACTGTGGCCTGGATCCCATAGACTGGGTGCTCTGGGCCACCTGCTGGGAGGTTCAAACTGCTGGATTCCTCACCTTTTTTATTCTATGGGCCCTGTGTTGTTAGACAACTCCTGCCTGCCTCACTCTGAGCCACTTGGTGATGTGGGTCCTCTGGTTTTAGGTCACATGTGCTGGGCTCCTCACCTGTTGCTGATGTGGCCCCACTGGTGTGAGGACACTCCTGCCTGGTTCCCATCCCCTTGGTGATGTTGGCCCTCTGGTGAGAGTCTGATCCTTGTTGAGTTTCTTCACACTTCTTTGAGGTGGGCCCTCTGCTCTGAGGTCATTCCTGTCTGGCTGGCACACCCCTCCTTGGCGACGTCGGCCCTATGGTGGCAATTGGAGCCTGCTGGGAGCCTCCTCCCCTCAGTGATGAGGGCCCTCTGCCCTCAGGCCTTAACTGCTGGGTTCCCACATTTTCTGATTCGTGCTAAGTGATGCGAGTACACTCCTGCCAGGTTCCCATCCCTATGGGGATGTGGGCCTTCTGTTCTGAAGTCCCAACGGCTCAGTTGCTCACAGTTTCATGATGTGGGCCCTCTGTTGTGAGTTCTCTGTGACCTGGATCCCATAGACTCCATGCTGTGGGCCGCCTGCTGGCAGGTTCCAACTGCTGGATTCCTCACATTTTTTATTCTATGGGCTCTGTGTTGTGAGGCTACTCCTGCCTGCCTCACTCCTAGCCCCTTGGAGATGTGGGTCCTCTGATTTAGGCCACACGTTCTGGGTTCCTCACCTTTCTATGATGTGGCCACCCTGGCGTGAGGACCCTTCTGCCTGGTTCTGATCCCCTTGGTGAGGTGGACAAACTGGTGAGAGTCTTATCCTGGCTGGTTTCCTCACCCTTCTGTGAGGTAGGCCCTCTGCGGTGAGGTCACTCCTGCCTGGTTGGCACACGTTACCTTGGCGACGTGGGCCCTCAGTTGGGAGTTGGTGCCTGCTGGGAGTCTCCGCCCCTGGGTAATGAGGGCCCTCTGGCGTCAGGCCCTAACTCCTGGGCTCCCAAAATTTTCTGATGTGCGCCCTGTGGTGCGAGTACACTCCTGCCAGGTTCCCAACCCCATGGGAATGTGGGCCTTCTGCTCTGAGGTCCCATCGTCTGGGTTGCTCACAGTTTCATGATGAGGGTCCTCTGTTGTGAGTTCAGTCAGGCCTAGATCCCATAGCCTCACTGCTTCTGGCCGCCTGCTGGGAGGTTCCAACTGCGGGATTCCTCACATTTTTTATTCTATGGGCCCTGTGTTGTGAGGCTACTCCTGCCTGCCTCACTCTAAGCACCTTGGAGATGTGGGTCCTCTGGTTTAGGCCACATGTGCTGGGTTCCTCACCTTTCTATAATGTGGCCACACTGGTGTGAGGACACTCCTGCCTTCTTCCGATCCCCTTGGTGATGTGGGCTCTCTGGTGAGAGTCTTATCCTGGCTGGGTTCCTCACCCTTCTTTGAGGTAGGCCCTCTGCTGTGAGGTAACTCCTGCCTGGCTTTCTCCCATTGCCTGGTGACTTTGGCCCTCTGGTGGCAGTTGGAGCCTGCCTGGAGCCTCCTCTCCTCGGTGATGAGGGCCCTCTGGCGTCAGGCTCTAACTGCTGGGCTCCCCACGTTTTCTGATGTGAGTCCAGTGATGCCAGGACACTCCTGTAAGGTTCCCATCCCCATGCGGATGTGGGTCTTCTGGTCTGAGGTCCCAACGCCTGGGTTACTCACAGTTTCCTCATGTTGGCTCTCTGGTGTTAGTTAACTCAGGCCTAGATCCCATAGCCTCTGTGCTGTGGACTGCCTGCTGGGAGGTTCCAACTGCTGGATTCCTCACCTTTTTTATTCTTTGGACCCTGTGTTGTGAGGCTCATCCTGCCTGCCTCACTCCCAGCCCCTTTGTGATGTAGGTCCTCTGGTTTGAGGCCACATGTGCCGGTTTCCTCACATTTTATTGATGTGGCCCCACTGGTGTGAGGACACTCCTGCCTGGTTCCCATCCCCTTGGTGATGTGGGCCCTCTGCTGAGAGTCTGATCCTGGCTGGATTCCTCACACTTCTGGGAGGAAGGCCCTCTGCTGTGAGGTCACTCCTGCCTGGCTGGCACACATGGCCTTGGCCACATGGGGCCTCTGGTTGCAGTTGGAGCATGCTGGGAGCCTCCTCCCCTCTGTGATGAGGGCCGTCTGGCGTTAGGCCCTAACTGCTGGTATCCCCACATTTTCTGATGTGTGCCCACTGGTGCGAAGACACTCCTGCCAGGTTCCCATCCCCATGGGGATTTGGGCCTTCTACTCTGAAGTCCCAACGCCTGGGTTGCTCACAGTTTCAGGATGTGGGCCCTCTGCTGTGAGTTCACTCCGGCATTGATCCCATAGCCTCGGTGCTCTGGGCCACCTGCTTGGAGCTTCCAACTGCTGGATTCCTCACCTTTTTTATTCTATGGGCCCTGTGTTGTGAGGCAACTCCTGCCTGCCTCACTCTGAGCCTCTTGGTGATGTGGGTCCTCTGCTTTGAGGCCACGTGTTCTGGGTTCCTCACCTTTCGCTGATGTGGCCCCACTGGTGTGAGGACACTCCTGCCTGGTTCCCATCCCCTTGGGGATGTGGGCCCTCTGGTGAGAGTCTGATCCTGGTTGGGTTCCTCACACTTCTTTGAGGTGGGCCCTCTGCTCTGAGGTCACTCCTGCCCAGCTGGCACACCCCGCCTTGGCAACGTCGGCCCTTTTGTGGCAGTTGGAGCCTGCTGTGAGCCTCCTCCCCTTGGTGATGAGGGCCCTCTGGTGTCAGGCCCTAACTGCTGGGTACCCACATTTTCTGATACGTTCTAAGTGGTGCGAGGACACTCTTACCATGTTCCCAACCCCATGAGGATGTGGGCCTTCTGCTCTGAGGTCCCAACGTCTGGGTTGCTCACAGTTTCATGATATGGGTCCTCTGCTGTGAGTTCACTGAGGCCTGGATCGCATAGACTGGGTGCTCTGGGCCATCTGTTGGGAGGTTCCCACTGCTGGATTCCTCAGCTTTTTTATTCTATGGGCCCTGTGTTGTGAGGCTACTCCTGCCTGCCTCACTCCGAGCCCCTTGGAGATGTGGGTTCTCTGGTTTAGGCCACATTTGCTGGGTTCCTCACCTTTCTATGATATTGCCACACTGGCGTGAGGACACTCCTGCCTGGTTCTGATTCCCTTGGTAATGTGGGCCCTCTGGTGAGAGTCTTATCCTGGCTTTGTTCCTCACCCTTCTGTGAGGTAGGCCCTGTGCTGTGAGCTCACTCCTGCCTGGCTGTCACACGTTACCTTGGTGACCTGGGCCCTCAATTGGGAGTTGGTGCCTTCTTGGAGTCTCCTCCCCTCGGTAATGAGGGCCCTCTGGCGTCAGGCCCTAACTTCTGGGCTCCCAAAATTCTCTGATGTGTGCCCTGTGGTGTGAGTACACTTCTGACAGGTTCCCAACCCCATGGAAATGTGGGCCTTCTGCTCTGAGGTCCTAACGGCTGGGTTGCTCACAGTTTCATGATGAGGGCCCTCTGTTGTGAGTTCAGTCAGGACTGGATCCCATAGCCTCGCTGCTGCTGGCTGCCTGATGGGAGGTTCCAACTGTGGGATTCCTCACCTTTTTTATTCTATGGTCCCGCTGTTTTGAGGCTCCTCCTGCCTGCCTCACTCCCAGCTCCTTTTTGATGTGTGTCCTCTGGTTTGAGGCCACGTGTGCTGGGTCCCTCACATTTCGGTGATGTGGCCCCACTGGTGTGAGGACACTCCTGCCCTGTTCCCATTCCCTTGGTGATGTGGGCCCTCTGGTGAGAGTCTGATCATCTTTGGTTTCCTCACACTTCTGTGAAGTTGGCCCTCTGCTCTGAGGTCACTCCTGCCTGGCTGGCACACCCCGCATTGGTGACATCGGGCCTCTGGTAGCAGTTGGAGCCTTCTGGGAGCTACGTCCCCTCAGTGATGAGGGCTCTCTGGCATCAGGCCCTAACTGCTGTGCTCCCCACCTTTTCTGATGTGTGCCCACTGGTGCGATGACACTCCTGCTTGGTTCGCTTCCCCATGGGGATGTGGGCCTTGTGCTCTGAGGTCACAACGGCTGGGTTGCTTACAGTATCACGATGAGGGCCCTCTGCTGTGAGTTCACTGTGGCCTGGATCTCATACCCTCGGTGCTCTGGGCCGCCTGCTGGGAAGTTCCAACTGCTGGATTCCTCACCTTTTTTATACAGTGGGCCATGTGTTGTGAGGTTAATCCTGCCTGCCTCACTCCGAGACCCATGGTGATGTGGGTCCTCTGGTTTGAGGCTACATGTGCTGGGTACCTCAACTTTCGATGATGTGGCCCCACGGGTGTGAGGACACTCCTGCCTGGTTCCCATCCCCTTGGTGATGTGGGCCCTCTGGTGAGAGTCTGATCCTGGCTGGGTTCCTTACCCTTCTGTGAGGTGGGCCCTCTGATGTGAGGTCACACGTGGCTGGCTGAGTCACGTCACCTTGGCAACGTGGGGCCTCTGTTGGCCCCTGGAGCATGCTGAGAGCCTCCTACCCTCGTAAATGAGGGCCCTGGAAAAAAACGCATATGCACTTTTTGGTCAAGTGCATCATTGTCGAGGTTTTGCCTCTTTTCCTATGCTTTCAGAGCAATTCCCGTCTACCTCCTGAAATCGCATTCCGGCAATTCTGCCCCGTTTTCAAGTCCTCTTTGCAGCCTTACTTGAATATATTTTTGGACGATAGCTGTCATTTATAACTCTGCAGGTTTGTGAATTACAGTGCCCCTGAGCCTCTTACTTCAACTCGCTTTCTTGTGAATTGGCCGCAAAACCGCAGGATTGCTTCAGGCCTTAATCTGGTTCCGGCATGGAACGCTGAGCCTGTGGTTAGTTCCTCTTCCTGGAGGGAAATGAGAGTTAAATGTGCCTGTCCACAAACCCACAGCTAGTCTCTCATTGGTTCTCCCTATTCCTGTTCATCTTTCGCAGAAATTGCAAACTGTACCAAACAGGAGGTTAAAGGCACTGACTCTCCAAGTGGGGAGAGTGTTAGTAAAGTGTCTTGAATGGTGAACCCGAGGACCAGGGGACGAAAACAGAGATGCATTTAAAAACGTTTTCTGATCACACGGTGGACCATACTCGGCATTCCCCATGCATGTTTGAGCTGAAGGACGAATCCCTTAAACCGGGAAAGCTGGGAACCTTGGAATAGGTACCATGCAGTATTACTTCTAATGGTCTGCATTTGCTGACCGAACCTCACCAATCCTATCAGCCCCAAGTGTCCAGCCTTATGTCTAACCCAGCTGTGGGTGTGGATGTGGTAAACCCAGGTCTCATCACAAGCCATGAATGAATTATTTAAGAATTGCTCTCTATTTCACAGTCTTTGTGATAGTTTTTAAAATTTATTTGTACAATGGGATTTAGCTGATGTTCAATGCTGCGTTTATGCCGATGTACACACACTGGATTCCCTTATGGAGACATATAAATACATAGGTTTTAAGACTCGTTCTAGTCACGTATATTCTTGGGGTTGAATATGTGATGTTGAGTCCATTTCGTTGAGCAAGGAGTAGATCATGTATATTACATATATGGCTTATGGAACGGTATCTGTGCTAATTTCATTCTCTGGTTTTATGCGGCACCTCAACTCACCTTTCCCCATAAGCAAACGTAATTTGGTTTTCTAAATGTGAGACCCTGTTGTGTTTTGTAATTCACTTCATGTGTAGCCAAGTTTACATTCCGTGTATTAGTGATATCTTATGATGTTTCTTTTTCTGTGTGACTTATTTCACGTAGAATCATCGTACCTGAATCCACTCATTATGCCGCTACGGGCCTGATGACATAGATTTCATTGCTGAATGATATACCATTGTACGTACGTACCACAACTTTTTTATCCATTTTTCGCTTTCTGAGATATTTAGCTTGTACCATAGACGAGGTTCTTGTAAACAGAGCTGTCCGAAATTTGGAGTGGCTGTGTGTTTTTGATTTAAATTTCCCTAAGCTATAGGACCATAAGTGGAAGTGCCATAGGCTGTGTTGCTTTGTTTTCTACGCGTTTCAGAAAACACCATACACTTCTCCAGAGTGGCTGTTGGCAATTTACATCCCGCCCATCAGCATAACAAGGCTCCCTGTTCTCCAGGGCCTGTGCTGCTTTTCTGGATTTTACACATTTTTCAAATGGCCCTTTTGATCCGGGGTCAGTGAGACTTCATTGTAGTGCAGATTTCTTTAACATGCTTGCTTGGTTGGCCAAAAAGGGCGTATGCGTTTTTTCCTGAATATATTCAGGAAAAAACGCATACGCCCTTTTTGGCCAAGTGCATCATTGTCGACATTCT
The DNA here is from genome assembly GCF_059928025.1 of Delphinapterus leucas. Taxonomy (NCBI): domain Eukaryota; kingdom Metazoa; phylum Chordata; class Mammalia; order Artiodactyla; family Monodontidae; genus Delphinapterus; species Delphinapterus leucas. The sequence continues at coordinate 3,812,848 of NW_028322246.1, read as the reverse complement.
GCCTCTTTTCCTATGCTTTAAAGGCAATTGCAGTCAAACCCCTGAAATGGTTTTCCTGCAATTCTGCCCCACTTACAAGTCCTCTTCGGAGCCTTCCTTCAATATATTTTTGGACGATAGCTGTCATTTATAACTCTGCAGATTTGTGAATTACAGTGACCCTGAGCTCCTTTCTTCAACTCGCTTCCTTGTGAGCTGGCCGCAAACCCGCAGGATTGCTTCAGGCCCCAGTCTGCTTCCGGAACAGCATGCGGAGGCTTTGGTTAATTCCTCTTCCTGGTGGGAAATGAGCGTTACATTTGCCCGTGCCGACACCTACAGCTAGTCTCTCATTGGTTCTCCCAATTCCTGTTCATCTTGCGCAGAATTTGCAAACTGTGCCAAATAGGAGGTTAAAGGCACTGACTCTCCAAGTGGGGAGAGTGTTAGTAAAGCGTCTGGAATGGTGAACCCGAGTACCAGGGGACGAAAACTGAGATGCATTTGAAAACGTTTACCAATCACACGGTGGACCATACTCTGGGTTTCCCATGCATGTTTTAGCTGAAGGAAGAATCCCTTAAACCTGGAGAGTTGGGACCTATGGAATGGGTACCATGCAGTATGACTTCAAAGGGTCTGTGTTTGCTCACCGAACCTCACCAATGCTATCAGCCCGAAGTGTCCGGCCTTATATCTCACCCAGCTCTGGGTGTAGATATGGTAAATCCAGGTTGCATCACAAGCCCTGAATGAATTATTTAAGAATTGCTCTCTATTTCACTGGCATTTTGTTTTGTTTCTGAAATTTATTTTGATAATGGGATTTATCGGATTTTCACTGCTGCGTTTAGGTCGCTGTACACACGCTTGCTTTCCTTATGGAGACATATAAATCCATGTGTTTTAAGATTCTTACTTGTCAGGTATATTCCCAGGCGTTGAATATGGGGTGTTGAGTCCATTTCGTTGAGCAAGGTGTCGGTCTTGTCTATTATATATTTGACTTATGGAATGGTATCTGTGCTAATTTCAATCTCTGGTTTTATGCAGCACCCCAACTCACCTTTCCCCATAGGCAAGCATAAGTTGGTTTTCTAAATTTGAGACCCTGTTCTGTTTTGTAATTCAGTTCATGTGTAGACAAGTTTACATTCCGTGTATTAGTGATATCTTATGATGTTTCTTTTTCTGTGTGACTTATTTCTCGTAGAATCATCGTACCTGAATCCACTCATTATGCTGCTACGGGCCCGATGCCGTAGATTTCATTGCTGAGTGATATTCCATTGTACGTGCGTACCACAACTTCTTTATCCATTTTTTGCTTTCTCGGATATTTAACTTGTACCGTAGACGAGGTTCTTGTAAACAGAGCCGTCCCAAACTTTGGGGTGGCTGTGTGTTTTTGATTTTAATTTCCCTAAGCTATAGGACCATAAGTGGAAGTGCCATAGGCTGTGTTGCTTTGTTTCCTACGTGTTTCAGGAAACACCATACACTTCTCCAGAGTGCCTGTTGGCAATTTACATCACGCCCATCAGCATAACAAGGCTCCCTGTTCTCCAAGACCTGTCCTGCCTTTCTGGATTTTACACTTTTTCCACATGGCCCTTTTGACCGGGGGGCAGTGAGACTTAATTGTAGTGCAGATTTCCTTTACACGCTTGCTTGGTTGGCCAAAAAGCACGTATGCATTTTTTCGTGAATATATTCACGAAAAAATGCATAGGCCTTTTTGCCAAGTGCATCATTGTCGACATTCTGCCTCTTTTCCTATGCTTTAAGTGCAATTCCAGTCTACCCCCTGAAATCGTTTTACTGAAATTCTGCCCCGATTTCAAGTCCTGTTCGAAGACTTACTTCAATACATTTTTGGACGGTAGCTGTCATTCATAACTCTGCAGGTTTGTGAATTACAGTGCCCCTGAGCTCCTTTCTTCAACTTGCTTTCTTGTGACCTGGCCACAAAACTGCAGGATTGCTTCAGGCCCTAATCTGATTCCGGCAGGGCACGCTGAGCCTTTGGTTAATTCGTCTTCCTGGTGGGAAATGAGCATTCCATTTGCCCATGCAGACACCTACAGCTAGTCTCTCACTGATTCTCCCTATTCCTGTTCATCTTGCGCAGAAATTGCAAACTGTGCCAAACAGGAGGTTAAAGGCACTGACTCTCCAAGTGGGGAGAGTGTTAGTAAAGCGTCTGGAATGGTGAACCCGAGTACCAGGGGACGAAAACTGAGATGCTTTTGAAAACGTTTCCCAATCACACGGTGGACCATACTCTGGGTTTCCAATGCATGTTTTAGCTGAAGGAAGAATCTCTTAAACCTGGAGAGTTGGGACCTATGGAATGGGTACCATGCAGTATGACTTCAAAGGGTCTGGTTTGGTCACCGAACCTCACCAATGCTATCAGCCCGAAGTGTCCAGCCTTATGTCTCACCCACCTCTGGGTGTAGATGTGGTAAATCCAGGTTGCATCACAAGCCCTGAATGAATTATTTAAGAATTGCTCTCTATTACACTGTCATTGTGTTTTGTTTTTGAAATTTATTTTGATAATGGGATTTATCGGATTTTCACTGCTGAGTTTAGGTCGCTGTACACACGCTTGATTTCCTTATGGAGACATAAATCCATGGGTTTTAAGATTCTTACTTGTCAGGTATATTCCCAGGCGTAGACTATGGGGTGTTGAGTCCATTTCGTTGAGCAAGGAGTAGGTCTTGTCTATTCTATATTTGGCTTATCGAAAGGTATCTGTGCTAATTTCAATCTCTGGTTTTATGCAGCACCCCGACTCACCTTTCCCCATAAGCAAGCATAACTTGGTTTTCTAAATGTGAGACACTGTTCTGTTTTGTAATTCAGTTCATGTGTAGCCAAGTTTACATTCCGTGTATTAGTGATATCTTATAATGTTTCTTTTTCTGTGTGACTTATCTCTCGTAGAATCATCCTACCTGAATCCACTCATTATGCCTCTACGGGCCTGGTGACGTAGATTTAATTGCTGAGTGATATTGCATTGTACGTACGTACCACAACTTCTTTATCCATTTTTTGCTTTCTCGGATATTTAACTTGTACCGTAGACGAGGTTCTTGTAAACAGAGCCGTCCCAAACTTTGGGGTGGCTGTGTGTTTTTTATTTTAATTTCCCTAAGCTATAGGACCATAAGTGGAAGTGCCGTAGGCTCCGTAGCTTTGTTTTTTCGGTGTTCCGGGAAACACCATACACTTCTCCAGAGTGGCTGTTGGCAATTTACATCCCGCCCATCAGCATAACAAGGCTCCCTGTTCTCCATGACTTGTCCTGCATTTCTGGATTTTACACTTTTTTCACATGGCCCTTTTGACCGGGGGGCAGTGAGACTTCATTGTAGTGCAGATTTCTTTAACATGCTTGCTTGGTTGGCCAAAAAGGGCGTATGCGTTTTTTCCTGAATATATTCAGGAAAAAACGCATACGCCCTTTTTGGCCAAGAGCATCATTGTCGACGTTCTGCCTCTTTTCCTATGCTTTAAATGCAATTCCAGTCTACCCCCTGAAATCGTTTTCCTGCAATTCTGCCCCGCTTTCAAGTCCTCTTCGCAGCCTTCCTTCAATATATTTTTGGACGATAGCTGTCATTTATAACTTTGCAGGTTTGTGAGTTACAGTGCCCCTGAGCTCCGTTCTTCAACTCGCTATCTTGTGAGCTGGCCGCAAACCCACAGGATTGCCTCAGGCTCTAATCTGGTTCCGGCACGGCATGCTGAGCCTTTGGTTAATTCCTCTTCCTGGTGGGAAATGAGCGTTAAATTTGCCCGTGCAGACACCTAGAGCTAGTCTCTCATTGGTTCTCCCTATTCCTTTTCATCTTGCGCAGAAATTGCAAACTGTGCCCAACAGGAGGTTAAAGGCACTGACTCTCCAAGTGCGGAGAGTGTTTGTAAAGGGTCTGGAATGGTGAACCCGAGTAAAAGGGGACGAAAACTGAGATGCATTTGAACACGTTTGCCAGTCACACGGTGCACCATACTGTGGGTTTCCCATGCATGTTTTAGCTGAAGGAAGAATCCCTTAAACTTGGAGAGTTGGGACCCATGGAATGGGTACCATGCTGTATGACTTCAAAGGGTCTGCATTTGCTCATCGAACCTCACCAATGCTATCAGCCCGAAGTGCCCAACCTTATGTCTCACTCAGCTCTGGGTGTAGATGTGGTAAATCCAGGTTGCATCACAAGCCCTGAATGAATTATTTAAGAATTGCTCTCTATTTCACTGTCCTTGGGTTTTGTTTGTGTAATTCATTTTGATAATGGGATTTATCGGATTTTCTCTGCTGCATTCATGCCGCTGTACACACGCTTCATTCTCTTACGGAGACATATAAATCCATGGGTTTGAAGATTCTTACTAGTCAGGTGTATTCCTAGGCGTTGAATATGGGGTGTTTAGTCCATTTCGTTGAGCAAGGGGTAGGTCTTGACTATTACATATTTGGCTTATGGAAAGGTATCTGTGCTAATTTCTATCTCTGGTTTTATGCAGCACCCCAACTCACCTTTCCCCTTAAGCAAGCATAAGTTGGTTTTCTAAATTTGAGACCCTGTTCTGTTTTGTAATTCAGTTCATGTGTAGCCAAGTTTACATTCCGTGTATTAGTGATATCTTATGATGTTTCATTTTCTGTGTGACTTATTTCACTTAGAATCATCGTACCTGAATCCACTCATTATGCCGCGACGGGCCTGATGACATAGATTTCATTGCTGAGTGATATTCCATTGTACGTACGTGCCACAACTTCTTTATCCATTTTTCACATTCTGGGATATTTAACTTGTACCGTAGACGAGGTTCTTGTAAACAGAGCCGTCCGACACTTTGGGGTGGCTGTGTGTTTTTTATTTTAATTTCCCTAAACTATAGGACCATAAGTGCAAGTGCCGTAGGCTCCGTAGCTTTGTTTTTTCGGTGTTCCGGGAAACACCATACACTTCTCCAGAGTGGCTGTTGGCAATTTACATCCCGCCGATCAGCATAACAAGGCTCCCTGTTCTCCATGGCCTGTGCTGCCTTTCTGGATTTTACACTTTTTTCAGATGGCCCTTTTGACCGGGGGGCAGTGAGACTTCATTGTAGTGCAGATTTCTTTAACATGCTTGCTTGGTTGGCCAAAAAGGGCGTATGCGTTTTTTCCTGAATATATTCAGGAAAAAACGCATACGCCCTTTTTGTCCAAGAGCATCATTGTCAACGTTCTGCCTCTTTCATATGCTTTAAATGCAATTCCCGGCTACCCCCTGAAATCGTTTTCCTGCAATTATGCCCCACTTACAAGTCGTCTTCGCAGCCTTCCTTCAATAAATTTTTGGACGATAGCTGTCATTTATAACTCTGCAGTTTTGTGAGTTACAGTGCCCCTGAGCTCATTTCTTCAACTCGCTATCTTGTGAGCTTGCCGCAAACCCACAGGATTGCCTCAGGCCTTAATCTGGTTCCGGCACGGCATGCTGAGCATTTGGTTAATTCCTCTTCCTGGTGGGAAATGAGCGTTAAATTTGCCCGTGCAGACACCTAGAGCTAGTCTCTCATTCGTTCTCCCTATTCCTTTTCATCTTGCGCAGAAATTGCAAACTGTGCCCAACAGGAGGTTAAAGGCACTGACTCTCCAAGTGGGGAGAGTGTTCGTAAAGGGTCTGGAATGGTGAACCCGAGTAAAAGGGGACGAAAACTGAGATGCATTTGAAAACGTTTGCCAGTCACACGGTGCACCATACTGTGGGTTTCCCATGCATGTTTTAGCTGAAGGAAGAATCCCTTAAACTTGGAGAGTTGGGACCCATGGAATGGGTACCATGCTGTATGACTTCAAAGGGTCTGCATTTGCTCATCGAACCTCACCAATGCTATCAGCCCGAAGTGCCCAACCTTATGTCTCACTCAGCTCTGGGTGTAGATGTGGTAAATCCAGGTTGCATCACAATCCCTGAATGAATTATTTAAGAATTGCTCTCTATTTCACTGTCCTTGGGTTTTGTTTGTGTAATTCATTTTGATAATGGGATTTATCGCATTTTCACCTCTGTGTTCATGCCGCTGTACTCACGCTTGATTCTCTTACGGAGACGTATAAATCCATGAGTTTGAAGATTCTTACTAGTCAGGTGTATTCGTAGGTGTTGAATATGGCGTGTTGAGTCCATTTCGTTGACCAGGGAGTAGGTTTTTTCTATTACATATTTGGCTTATCGAACGGTATCTGTGCTAATTTCAATCTCTGGTTTTATGCAGCTCCCCAAATCTCCTTTTTCCTTAAGCAAACATAAGTTGGTCTTCTAAATTTGAGACCCCATTCTGTTTTGTAATTCAGGTACTTTGTAGCCACGTTTACATTCCATGTATTAGTAATATCGTATGTCTTTTTCTTTTTGAATTATGTGACTTTGAATGATCATAAGTAACTACTCTGGGGTTGTTACAACTGGCCATATTTCACTGATTTTCAGGCTGAGTAATATTCCACTCTATATAAGTGCCACACCTCTATCCATTTTTTCCCTCCAGAGACATATAAATTATATCCTAGTCGAGGATCTTTGAAACAGAGAGGCGGTAAACATTGGGGTGCCTGTGTCCTCTCCATTTTTGTCTTTCCCAAGATATACGTCCATGAGTGCAAGTGCCCTGTGCTCTGTAGCTCATTTTTTAGATGCTTTAGTAAACACAATACACTTCTCAAGAGTGACCATTGGCAATATACATTTCCACTATAAGCCTCACAGGGCTCCCTTTTCTCCTTGCCCTGTCCTGCATTTCTGGTGTTTACACTTTATGAGGAAGGCTCTTCTGACTGATGCGAAGTGATATGTTTTGTAGTACTGATTTCCAGTGCCCACCTGTTTGGTTGGCTAAAAAAGTGTATGCCCTTTTCTTGAATATATACAGAAAAAGACGCATACACCCTTTTTGGCCAACTGCAATGTTGGCAATGTTCAGCCCCTTTTCTTGTGCTTAATGGCGAGTCCTTTCTACCTCTTCCAATCCCTTTCCTGCCATTCTCCGTTGCTTACAAGTCCTTTTCTCTGACTTTCCTCAAGACATTTTTCAGTGAGAGATATTTTCAACTCTGCAGTTTCGTGAATTTTAGCGGCCCTGAGTTCCATTTTTCAACTTGTGTTTATGGGAACTGGCCACAAAGCAGCGGGATTTCCTCAAGCCCTATTCTGTTTCCATGGGCAACCCTAGCTTTTAGTCAATTCGTCTTCCTGATTGGAAATTAGAGTGACATGTGCCTGTCCGAACACCTAGGACTTGTCTCTCATTGTTCCTCCTCCTTCTGCTTCATCCTCTGGACAAATTCCAAACTGTATGCAACAGGATGTTGACAGTGCTGACATCTCCAAGTGGGAAGACTGTTCGTAAAGACGCTGGAGGGGTGAACCCGAGCACCAGGAGATGAGGAGATGAGATGCCTTTTCCAAACTCTTCCCGATCAGACGGTATACCATCTTCTGGGTGTGACAGGCATATTTTAGCTGTAGGAAGTGTCCCATTCATGTGAGGAGAACACCAGGGCTTTTTCAAAATCACTGTCTCTCCACAACCCAAACTGGGGAATTTTTTAAGCTACGGCTACACATAGGTTCATTAAGGGCCTTGGGAAGTAGGCAGAGTCCAAACTTTAGATGATTGAAGTCTTCAGGGTCAGAAGCACTCACCACCGGCTTCCGTTAGGTTCCATTTTAACTGTCATTAATAGATGATGTCAATAAAAATATCTATTCTTTTTTCAGATTATTTCCCCTTATAGGTTATTGCAAAATATTGAGTGTAGTTCCCTGTGCTGTACAGTAGTTCCTTGTTGATGATCGATTTTATACATAGCAGTGTGTATGTGTTAATCCCAAACTGTTAATTTATCCCTCCTCCCACCTTTCCCCTTTGGTAATAATAAATTATAAGATTTTATACTTCTCAGAAATGGGGGAGCTGAAAGAGAGGTATCATTTTCAATGGAAAAGCATTTAAAACAAGATTGAAGCTTTAACCAAGATTATTAGATGTACATCCTTGGAAAGAAATCACTTCGTTTCTCTAGTATTGACCTGACAAATAAGACAAACCTTTCACTGAACTTGCTTATAATAAAGTGATGGAAATATCAAATGGAAGTGTTAGAAACATCTTATTTTACCCGAGCCTTATACACTGTTCTATGTTAATTACAGTTTGGCTCACACATCTGTTCATTGAAGTTACAATGTTCTCAATTTCTGTTACTGATCCTCCAGAATGGACCCCAACAAGTGTCCCCCTGCCCAGTGTCATTGGAGCCAACAGATCGAGACTGAGTTTGGTTCAGAAGCAAAGGAAACTTTATATTTTGATCAGAGAATGCAGAGGTGAGAGCATGTGCTACCCCATGGGCTGTGGGCTGGGCTGCTGTGTAGAGATCCTGTCAGAGTCAGTGGGAGGGAGGGGGCGGAGCTCTCGAGGGCCCGGTTGGCTGCAGCTCAGGCTCTATATCGCGGAGTCTGCACTGTGCTCCAGGAGCTGAAGTGTCGACCCAGCCATTCTGCACTAGGAAATCTGGTCTGAAGTGCCGGCTGTTGAACCTCTGTATGTGGGACCCTAGGAGCACGTGAAATTAGACAAAGCACAAAGGATATAAAAGGTTAGACTTTATTTTATTGCCCAGATTCTATTTTTATCTCCCAGGGATTTTTAAGGGGCTTTGCCTGGGACAAACCCCTCTTCTGCATTTTGTCCCCTTCCTCATTCTTAGAGTGCTGAGGGTGCAGACCCTTCATCTGTAACTGCTGAGTGCTGAGTTAGGAGCCCTCATACCTGTGGGAGAGGGTCTGAACTTCTCCCCAGCAGCCTCCAGGTGACGTTGATTGTCCGCAGGCCTCCTGCCTCCCTGCTCGTCCGCCTGAGCACAAGTATTGGTAGTGTTATAGATTCTAATGACCTTTAAGGGTCCAGGAAGGAGATGCGCAGTGACGCTGTGAGGTCCAGTTTCACCCCGCCCCACATTTGTTCGGCCACCTTAGGCTGACCGTTTCTGCCAGCCTAGATGCTCTGACCAGTAGTCTGTGCTTTCTTCAGTTAGGCCCCTGAATTAACGTAAAAACAGCACCAGGTGTCAGCACCCTGACTGCTCAACTCCCAGACAGTCCAGGGTCAGTGGTGATGAAGGACCATGATGGCCACTGAGTCAACAGCCTTTTGAAGTAAACAGGAGTCCAGCCGGTCTTATTGGCCACCATCATCACAGTGTCTGTAGGCTTTTCTATGGTGACAGCGTGATATACTGTTCCCCTGCCAAGATTATTACCTCCCCTCTGGGTGCAGTAAGTCCTGCAAGCAGTAGTCTACTCTTTTGGGACACACTCTTGTTGTTTTATGAGAGAAACTCCAGGTCAAGTGATGGTCACACGAGTCGTCATGGTGCCCCTTTGCCCCAGTTATCTCTCTGGAGGTTGGAGTTGGAGGACCTCCTCACTCAAGGTCAGTGTGCCCACGGAGCAAATCCTGCAACTTCAGGGCATGGTTGGGGGTTAGGATCACCACGTGGGGTCCTTTTCCCTTAGGAGGGAGGTGGCCTTTTGGGCTGCTGATTTCCAGGTTTTCAGATACTGCCAGTATCTTGGCCAGATGTGGCGGTGGGCCAAGCCCCTTGGTGACCGTAGTTTATCCTACCTGGATGGCATTCTTGCATTGTTCCATTTCAAGTGGTCCCAGGTTTTGCACTAATACTCCAATGGCCATTCAAATTTCACTAGGAATGTAAAGGTCAAAGGGTTTAGCTAAATTAGGGAGTTCCAGGGCAAGGGTCTGAATTGACTGCTCTTTCCATTCTTGAAAGGCCACTTCTGGATTCTATTCAAAAGGATCATCATCTTTTTCTTTCAGTGTTTCATATAGAGGCCCAGCTAGTAGACTGTAGTTAGGGATCCAGAAGCAGCAAACCCTGGCCTCCCCAGGAACCCCTAAGCTGTCTTCTAGTTTTAGAAATGGGTAAGGCTGTAAATTGTTTCTTCCCTTTCCTGGGATGGGCTTCTCCGACCTTCTGTGAGAATGCAGCCCACGCAGGTCACCATAGTCTGTGATATTTGAGCTTTTTCTTGGACAACTTGTATCCTTTATTGGCTTGGTAGTTCAGAGGCCTCCTTAGTAGGGCTGGCGATCAGAATGTCGTCTGCATATTGAAGGAGTGTTTCCTTTTCCAGAGGTAGAACTTTTAGGTCTTTAGCTGAGCTTTCCCCAAAGATGGTGTGGGAATTTTTGAACCCTTGGGGCAACACGGCCCGGAAGTATTGTTTTAGTTGTATGTTGAGTCCTGCCACTCACAAGCCAAAATTTCTTGTGACTCTGGGACTAATAGAATACAAAAGAAGGCTTCATTGAAGACTAATACAGAATACCATGTCCTGGTGGTTAGTAGAATGACCAGCAGGGTGTAGGGTTTAGGAACTACTGGAGGTATATCCTCGGTGGCTTCACTGACTGTCCTGACATCTTTTACCAGGACTCCAGCAGCCCATGGGGCTCTCGAGGTCAGGCCAATCCCAGGATATGGAGCTCACCTGGGCAGGTACCCCACCCCCACCCCAGCCCACGGGGCTCTCGTGGTCAGGCCCCTCCCAGGATACAGAGCAACCCTTTCAGGTACCGTGGCAGGGCTGGGCACACAGGAGCCATGCACATCGCCCTCATTGCAGAGCACTCCCAGCTCACCTGTCACTCAGATCTGACACAGAGCACCTCAGAGCAGGACTTGAACTAACAAACAGCAGCTCCGACAGGTCTGTGACCCTGGGCATCACTCTGTGTGGCCTCCCTCCACCTGGTCTTCCAGAGACTTCCACTGCACCCGGGGCACCAGGCCTCTGTCTCCACCCACCACCCACCCCTCCTCTCCCTGACTCCTGGGTTCCTCTCATTAGGAGAGGGTTTTCTTGAAGTTGTCTCCCACTCATGGGCCAGATAATATAATTAGAAAACAAGCCAGAGCTGCAGCCCCTTGTCTATCCTGACTCTCAGGAGCCCACACCTGTTCCTTGGACCTGGCCGATTCAGCAAGTTCCAGTTTCTGCAACTGTGAGCCCCTGAGGGGTGATTATTGGCTGGCCTGGGAAGCCCGACCGTGCCGGCCAGACCTCCCCAGGTGTGCCTGGGTTGAGATCAATATAAACACCGCTCCAGGCAGCAAGAGCACCTGCAGCTGTGCCTGACGCCATTTTCTGCCCTGTCAGCAGTCTCGGGGCTGGACTGGTGGGAGGGAGTGAGAGGCCACGGCTTTGAGGGTTGCCCAGTGTGAGTGGGGCTCTGCTGGACTTTCTGCAGCAGTTGCCAAGATGCCACCTGCTAAAGAAGAGGATGTGCCACCCATACCTGCCGCTGGAATTTCTCCCTGGGCAGAGGTGAGTAAGGAAGAAAGCAGTGGGGGCTGGGACAGGAGGGGTATCTCAGGCAGGGAAATGGAAAGCTTCCAGAAGAGCACCCAGGGCCAGGACCATCCTGGCTGGCCTGCAGGCACCAAGTCGGCTGGCATGCTGTCGCTCATGTGGCTCCATGGCCCTTCCTCTAGGCTTTCATGTCCTTGTACATATTCAGGTGTTTTACCTGGGAAGGGTGGGTACATTTCTGCAGCAGCTGGCCTGGGGCTCGGCCCACGTTTACTCACAGATGCCTCGGCACGGGCCCCCAGCTTTGCAATGAGGACGCTTGTTGCGTGGGGCATGCTGGCTGAATGGGAGATGATTCCCCACCACTGACCAACTTCAGAATTGTTTACAACTGGAGCAAGGGCCCTGATACGGTTTTCCTCTGTGTAACTTGTAGGTTCTGTTTTTTTTTCTTTTTTTCGTTTTTGGTTCAAGGTAGATTTTATTCCTCTTTTTTGTATTTACAGATATAAGCATGGAAATAATTTATTCATATAAATACATGTATGTGAAGGGAAGAATATTTTTTCTGTTTTACTTTTTGTAATTTTGAATTTTATTTTAATTTTTTATACAGCAGGTTCTTTTTGGTTACCTATTTTATACATAGAAATGTATACATGCCAATCCCAATCTCTCAACTCCTCCCACCACCACCCCCCTAACAGCTTTCCCCCCTTGGTGTCCATACGTTTGTTGTCTACATCTGTTGCTCTATTTCTGCCTTGCAAAACGGTTCATCTGTACAACTTTTCTAGGTTCCACATATATGCATTTATATACAGGATTTGTTTTTCTCTTTCTGACTTACTTCACTCTGTATGACAGTCTCTAGATCCATCAACGTCTCTACAAATGACCCAATTTCATTCCTTTTTATGGCTTAGTAATATTCCATTTTATATATGTACCTCATCTTTATGCATTCGTCTGTCTGTGGGCATTTAGGTTGCTTCCATTACCTGGATATTGTAAATAGTGATGCAATGAACATTGCGGTGAATGTCTCTTTTCGTTTTATGGTTTTGTCTGGGTATATGCCCAGTAGTGGGATTGCTGTATTATATGGTAATTCTATTCTTAGTTTTATAAGAAACTCCATAATGTTCTCCACAGTGACTGCATCAATTTACATTCCCAACAATAGTGGAAGAGGTTTCCTTATCTCCGCACCCTTTCCAGCATTTGTTGTTTGTAGATTTTCTGATGATGCCCATTCTAACAGGTGTGAGGTGATACACCATGGATTAGTCTATTTCGTTGAGCAAAGAGTAGGTCTTGTCTATTACATATTTGGCTTATGGAACGGTATGTGTGCTCATTTCAATCTCTGGTTTTATACAGCACCCCAACTCAACTTTCCCGTTAAGCAAGCATAAGTTTTTATCTAAATGTGAGACTCTGCTCGGTTTTGTAATTCAGTTTATGTGTAGCCAAGTTTACACTCCCTCTATTTGTGATATCTTATGATAATTATGTTTCTCTGTGTGACATATTTCTCTTAGAATCATCATACTTAAATCCACTCAATTTGCTGCTACAGGCCTGATGACATTGATTTCATTGCTGAGTGATATTCCGTTGTACGTAAGTAGGACAACTCCTTTATCCATTTTTTTCTTTCTGGGATATTTAATTTGTACTGGACTCAAGGTTCTTGTAAACACAGCAGCCCTGGATATTGTGTTGGCTGTGTCTTGTTGATTTTAATTTTCCTAAGCTATAGGGCCAAAAGTGGAAGTGCCCTAGGCTCTGTAGCTTTGTTTTTTAGATGTTTCAGCATACACTATAAACATCACCAGAGTGTCTGTTGGCAATTTACATCCCGTCCATCAGCATAACAAGGCTCCCTGTTCTCCATGGCCTGTCCTGTGTTTCTGGGTTTTACACTTTTTTCAGATGGCTCTTTTGACGAATGGGAAATGAGAGTTCATTGTAGTGCGGATTTCCATTGCTCGAATTCTTGGTTGGCCACAAAGGGCATATGCGTTTTTTCCTGAATATATTCAGGAAAAAATGTATACGCACTTTTTGTCCAAGTGCATCACTGTCAAAGATCTGCCGCTTTTCACATGCTTTAAATGCAATTCCAATCTACCTCCTGAAATATGATTCCTGCAATTCTGCCTCGTTTTCAAGTCCTCTGTGCAGACTTACTTCAATATATTTTTGCCAATAGCTGTCATTTACAACTCTGCAGGTTTGTGAATTACAGTGCCTGTGATTTCCTTTCTTAACTCGTTTCCTTGAAAGCTGGCCACAGAACCGCAGGTTTGCTTCAGGCCGTAATCAGGGTCCCGCACGGCACTCTGAGCCTTTGGTTAATTCCTCTTCCTGGTGGGAAATTAGAGTTAAATGTGCCCCTCCAGACACCTGCCTCACTCCCAGCCCCTTGGTGATGTGTGTCCTCTGGTTTGAGGCCACATGTGCTGGGTTCCTCACCTTTCGCAGATGTGGCCCCACTGGTGTGCGGACACTCCTGCCTGGTTCCCATCCCCTTGGTGATGTGAGCCCTCCAGTGAGAGTCTGATCCTGGTTGGGCTCCTCACACTTCTGTGAGGTGGGCCCTCTTCTCTGAGGTCACTCCTGCCTGGCTGACACACCCCGCCTTGGCGACGTCGGCCCTCTGGTGGCAGTTGGAGCCCGCTGGGAGCCTCCTCCCCTCAGTGATGAGACCCTCTGGCATCAGGCCCTAACTGCTGGTTACCCACATTTTCTGATACGTGCTAAGTGGTGTGAGGGCACTCCTGCCAGGTTCCCATCCCCATGTGCCTTCTGCTCTATGGTCCCAACACCTGTGTTGTTCACAGTTTCAGGATGTTGGCTCTCTGGTGTTAGTTCACTCAGGCCTAGATCCCATAGACTCTGTGCTCTGAGCCGCCTGCTGGGAGGTTCCTACTGCTGGATTCCTTACCATTTTTATTCTTTGGGTCCTGTGTTTTCATGCTCCTCCTTCCTGACTCACTCCCAGCCCCTTTGTGATGTGGGTCCTCTGGTTTGAGGCCACATGTGCCGGTTTCCTCACCTTTATTGATGTGGCCCCACTGGTGTGAGGACACTCCTGCCTGGTTCCCATCCCCTTGGTGATGGGGGCCCTCTGGTGAGAGTCTGATCCTGGCTGGATTCCTCACCCTTCTGGGAGGTGGGCCCTCTGCTGTGAGGTCACTCCTGCCTGGCTGGCACACATCACCTTGGCGATGTGGGTCCTCAGTTGGGAGTTGGTGCCTGCTGGGAGTCTCCTCCCCTCGGTAATGAGGGCCCTCTGGCGTCAGGCCCTAACTCATGGGCTCCCAAAATTTTCTGATATGTGCCCTGTCGTGCGAGTACACTCCTGCCACGTTCCCATCCCCATGGGGATGTGGGCCTTCTGCTCTGAGGTCCCACCAGCTGGGTTGCTCACAGTGTCATGATGTGAGCCCTCTGCTCTGAGTTCACTGTGGCCTGGATCACATAGGCTCCGTACTCTGGGCCACCTGCTGGGGGGTTCCAACTGCTGGATTCCTCACATTTTTTATTCTGTGGGCCCTGTGTTGTTAGGCTACTCCTGCCTGCCTCACTCGGAGCACCTTGGAAATGTGGGTCCTCTGGTTTAGGCCACATGTGCTGGGTTCGTCACCTTTCTATAATGTGGCCACACTGGTGTGAGGACACTCCTGCCTTGTTCCGGTCCCCTTGGTGATGTGGGCTCTCTGGTGAGAGTCTTATCCTGGCTGGTTTCCTCACCCTTCTGTGAGGTAGGCCCTCTGCTGTGAGGTCACTCCTGCCTGACTGGCACACGTCACCTTGGCGACGTGGGCCCTCAGTTGGGAGTTGGTGCCTGCTGGGAGTCTCCTCCCCTCGGTAATGAGGGCCCTCTGGCGTCAGGCTCTAACTCCTGGGCTCCCAAAATTTTCTGATGTGCGCCCTGTGGTGTGAGTACACTCCTGCCAGGTTTCCAACCCCATGGGAATATGGGCCTTCTGCTCTGAGGTCCCAACGGTGGGTGGCTCAGTTTCATGATGAGGGCCCTCTGGTGTGAGTTCACTCCGGCCTGGATCCCATAGCCTCGCTGCTCCTGGCCGCCTGCGGGGAGGTTCCAACTGCGGGATTCCTCACCTTTTCTCTTCTATGGGCCCTCTGTTTGGAGACTCCTCCTGCCTGACTCACTCCCAGCCCCTTGGTGATGTGTGTCCTCTGGTTTGAGGCCACGTGTGCTGGGTCCCTCACCTTTCGATGATGTGGCCCCGCTGGTGTGAGGACACTCCTGCCTGGTTTCTATCCCCTTGGTGATGTGGGCCCTCTGGTGAGAGTCTGATCCTGGCTGGGTTCCTCACCCTTCTGTGAGGTGGGCCCTCTGCTGTGAGGTCACTACTGACTGGCTGGCACACCCCGCCTTGGCGACATCGGCCCTCTTGTGGCAGTTGGAGCCTGCTGGGAGCCACCTCCCCTCGGTGATGAGGGCTCTCTAGCGTCAGGCCGTAACTGCTGGGTACCCACTTTTTCTGATACGTGCTAAGTGGTGCGAGGACACTCTTGCCATGTTCCCAACCCCATGGGGATGTGGGCCTTCTGCTGTGAGGTCCCAATGGCTGGGTTGCTCACAGTTTCATGATATGGGCCCTCTGCTGTGAGTTCACTGCAGCCTGGATCGCATAGACTCGGTGCTCTGGGCCGCCTGCTGGGAGGTTCCCACTGCAGGATTCCTCAGCTTTTTTATTCTATGGGCCCTGTGTTGTGAGGCTACTCCTGCATGCCTCACTCCGAGCCCCTTGGAGATGTGGGTCTTCTGGTTTAGGCCACATGTGCTGGGTTCCTCACCTTTCTATGATGTGGTCACCCTGGTGTGAAGACAGTCCTGCCTGGTTCTGATCCTCTTGGTGATGTGGGCCCTCTGGTGAGAGTCTAATCCTCTTTGGGTTCCTCACACTTTTTTGAGGTTGGCCCTCTGCTCTGAGGTCACTCCTGCCTGGCTGGCACACCCCGCATTGGCGACGTTGGCCCTCTTGTAGCAGTTGGAGCCTGCTGGTAGCCTCCTCTCCTCGTTGATGAGGGCCCTCTGGCATCAGGCCCTAACTGCTGGGCTCCCCACATTTTCTGATGTGTGCCCACTGGTGCGATGACACTCCTGCTTGGTTCGCTTCCCCATGGGGATGTGGGCCTTGTGCTCTGAGGTCACAATGGCTAGGTTGCTCACAGTTTCATGATGAGGGCCCTCTGTTGTAAGTTCATCATTGCCTGGATCCCATAGCCTCGGTGCTCTGGGCCGCCTGCTGGGATGTTCCAACTGCTGGATTCCTCACCTTTTTTATACAATGGGCCACGTGTTTTGAGGTTCATCCTGCCTGCCTCGCTCCGAGACCCATGGAGATGTGGGTCCTCTGGTTTGAGGCCACATGTGCTGGGTACCTCAACTTGCGATGATGTGGCCCCACGGGTGTGAAGACACTCCTGCCTGGTTCCCAGCCCCTTGCTGATGTGGGCCCTCTGGTGAGAGTCTGATAATGGCTGGGTCCCTTACCCTTCTGTGAGGTGGGCCCTCTGATGTGAGGTCACTCCTGCCTGGCTGGCTCACGTCACCTTGGCGATGTGGGCCCTCTGTTGGCCACTGAAGCATGCTGGGAGCCCCCTACCCTCTTTAAGGAGGGCCTTGGAAAAAACGCATATGCACTTTTTGAACAAGTGCATCATTGTCGAGGTTCTGCCTCTTCTCCTATGCTTTCAGTGCATTTCCCGTCTACCTCCTGAAATCGTTTTCCTGGAATTCTGCCCCGCTTTCAAGTCCTCTTCGCAGCCTTCCTTCAATATATTTTTGGACGATAGCTGTCATTTATAACTCTGCAGGTTTGTGAATTACAGTGCCCCTGAGCTCCTTTGTTCAACTCGCTATCTTGTGAGCTGCCTGCACACCCGCAGTATTGCTTCAGGCCCTAATCTGGTTCCGGCACGGCATTCTGAGCCTTTGGTTAATTCCACTTCCTGGTGAGAAATGAGCATTAAATTGCCCGTGCAGACACCTACAGCTAGTCTCTCATTGGTTCTCCCTATTCCTGTTCATCTTGCGCAGAAATTGCAAACTGTGACAAACAGGAGGTTAAAGGCACTGACTCTCCAAGTGGGGAGAGTGTTAGTTAAGCATCTGGAATGGTGAACCCGAGTATAAAGGGACGAAAACTGAGATGCATTTGAAAACGTTTCCCAATCACATGGTGGACCATACTCTGGGTTTCCCATACATGATGTAGCGGAAGGAAGAATCCCTTAAACCTGGAGAGTTGGGACCCTTGGAATGGGTACCATGCAGTATGACTTCAAAGGGTCTGCAATTGCTCACCGAACCTCAACAATACTATCAGGGCGAAGTGTCCGGCCTTATGTCTCCCCAGCACTGGGTGTACATGTGGTAAATCCAGGTTGCATCAGAAGCCCTGAGTGAATTATTTAAGAATTGCTCTCTATTTCACTGTCATTGTGTTTTGTTTTTGAAATTTATTTTGATAATGTGATTTATCGGATTTTCACTGTTGCCTTTAGGCCACTGAACACACGCTGGATTCTCTTATGGACACATATAAATCCATGGGTTTTAAGATTCTTGCTAGGCAGGTATATTCCTAGGCGTTGAATATGGGGTGTTGAGCCCATTTCGTTGAGCAAGCAGTAGGTCTTGTCTATTACATATTTGGCTTATGGAATGGTATCAGTGCGAATTTCAATCTCTGTTTTTATGCAGCACCCGAACTCACCTTTCCCAAAAAGCAAGCATAAGTTGGTTTTCTAAATTTGAGACACTGTTCTGCTTTGTAATTCATTTCATGTGTAGCCAAGTTTACATTCCGTGTATTAGTGATATCTTATGATGTTTCTTTTTCTGTGTGACCTATTGCACGTAGAATCATCGTACCTGAATCCACTCATTATGCCGCGACGGGCCTGATGACATAGATTTCATTGCTGAGTGATATTCCATTGTACGTAAGAACCACAACTTCTTTATCCATTTTTCGCCCTCTGGGATATTTAACTTGTACCGTACAAGAGGTTCTTGTAAACAGAGCCGTTCCAAACTTTGGGGTGCCTGTGTGGTTTTGATTTTAATTTCCCTAAGCTATAGGACCATAAGTGGAAGTGCCATAGGCTGTGTTGCTTTGTTTCTTATGTGTTTCAGGAAATACCATACACTTCTCCAGAGTGGCTGTTGGCAATTCACATGCCGACCATCAGGATAACAATGCTCCCTCTTCTCCATGGCCTGTCCTGCCTTTCTGGATTTTACACTTTTTTCAGATGGCCCTTTTGACCGGGGGGCAGAGAGACTTCATTTTAGTGCAGATTTCTTTACACGCTTGCTTGGTTGGCCAAAAAGGGCGTATGCGTTTTTTCTTGATTATATTCAGGAAAAAACGCATACGCCCTTTTTGGCCAAGTGCATCATTGTCGCTGTTCTCCGTCTTTTCCTAGGCTTTAAGTGCAATTCCAGTCTACCCCCTGAAATCGTTTTCCTGAATTTCTGCCCAAATTCTAAGTCCTCTTCGCAGACATACTTCAATATATTTTTGGACGATAGCTGTCATTTATAACTCTGCAGGTTTGTGAGTTACAGTGCCCCTGAGCTCCTTTCTTCATCTCGCTAACTTGTGAGCTGGCCGCAAACCCGCAGGATTGCTTCAGGCCCTTATCTGGTTCCAGCAGGGCATGCTGAGCCTTTGGTTAATTCCTCTTCCTGGTGGGAAATGAGCGTTAAATTTGCCCGTACAGAAACCTACAGCTAGTCTCTCATTGGTTCTCCCTATTCCTGTTCATCTTGCGCAGAAATTGCAAACTGTGCCCAACAGGAGGTTAAAGGCACTGACTCTCCAAGTGGGGAGAGTGTGAGTAAAGGGTCTGGAATGGTGAACCCGTGTAAAAGGGGAGGAAAACTGAGATGCATTTGAAAACGTTTGCCGGTCACACGGTCCACCATACTGTAGGTTTCCCATGCATGTTTTGAGCTGAAGGAAGAATCCCTTATAACTGGAGATTTGGGACCCATGGAATGGGTACCATGCAGTATGTCTTCAAAGGGTCTGCATTTGCTCATCGAACCTCACCAGTGCTATCAGCCCGAAGTGCCCAACCTTATGTCACACTCAGCTCTGGGTGTAGATGTGGTAAATCCAGGTTGCATCACAAGCCTGAATGAATTATTTAAGAATTGCTCTCTATTTCACTGTCCTTGTGTTTGGTTTTTGTAATTCATTTTGATAATGGGATTTATCGGATTTTCTCTGCTGCATTCATGTTGCTGTACACACGCTTCATTCCCTAACGGAGACATATAAATCCATGGGTTTGAAGATTCTTACCAGTCAGGTGTATTCCTAGGCGTTGAATATGGGGTATTTAGTCCATTTCATTGCGCAAAGGGTAGGCCTTGACTATTACATATTTGGCTTATGTGAAGGTATCTGTGCTAATTTCTATCTCTGGTTTTATGCAGCACCCCAACTCACCTTTCCCCTTAATCAAGCATAAGTTGGTTTTCTAAATTTGAGACCCTGTTCTGTTTTGTAATTCAGTTCATGTGTAGCCAAGTTTACATTCCATGTAGTAGTGATATCTTATGATGTTTCATTTTCTGTGTGACTTATTTCACTTAGAATCATCGTACCTGAATCCACTCATTATGCCGCGACGGGCCTGATGACATAGATTTCATTGCTGAGTGATATTCCATTGTACGTACGTACCACAACTTCTTTATCCATTTTTCACATTCTGGGATATTTAACTTGTACCGTAGACGAGGTTCTTGTAAACAGAGCCGTCCGACACTTTGGGGTGGCTGTGTGTTTTTGATTTTAACTTTCCTAAGCTATAGGACCATAAGGGGAAGTGCCATAGGCTCCGTTGCTTTGTTTTTTAGATGTTCCGGGAAACACCATACATTTTTCCAGACTGGCTGTTGGCAGTTTACATCCCGCCCATCAGCATATCAAGGCTCGCTGTTCTCCATGGCCTGTGCTGCCTTTCTGGATTTTACACTTTTTTCAGATGGCCCTTTTGACCGGGGGGCAGTGAGACTTCATTGTAGTGCAGATTTCTTTAACATGCTTGCTTGGTTGGCCAAAAAGCGCATATACTTTATTTCCTGAATAAATTCAGGAAAAAACGCATACACCCTTTTTGGCCAAGAGCATCATTGTCGACGTTCTGCCTCTTTTCCTATGCTTTAAATGCAATTCCCGTCTCCCCCCTGAAATCGTTTTCCTGCATTTCTGCCCCGCTTACAAGTCGTCTTCGCAGCCTTCCTTCAATATATTTTTGGACGATAGCTGTCATTTATAACTCTGCATGTTTGTGAGTTACAGTGTCCCTGAGCTCCTTTCTTCAACTCGCAACTTGTGAGCTGGGCGCAAACCCGCAGGATTGCTTCAGGCCCTAATCTGTTTCCGGCACGGCATGCTGATCCTTTGGTTAATTCCTCTTCCTGGTGGGAAATGAGCATTAAATTTGCCCGTGCAGACACTTACTGCTAGTCTCTCATTGGTTCTCCCTATTCCTGTTCATCTTGCGCAGAAATTGCAAACTGTGCCAAACAGGAGGTTAAAGGCACTGACTCTCCAAGTGGGGAGAGTGTTAGTAAACGTTCTGGAATGGTGAACCCGAGTAAAAGGGGACGAAAACTGAGATGCATTTGAAAACGTTTGCCAGTCACACGGTGCACCATACTGTGGGTTTCCCATGCATGTTTTAGCTGAAGGAAGAATCGCTTAAACCTGGAGAGTTGGGACCCATGGAATGGGTACCATGCAGTATGTCTTCAAAGGGTCTTCATTTGCTTATCGAACCTGGCTTATCGAACATGGCCCTTTTGACCGGGGGGCAGTGAGACTTAATTGTAGTGCAGATTTCCTTTACACGCTTGCTTGGTTGGCCAAAAAGCACGTATGCATTTTTTCGTGAATATATTCACGAAAAAATGCATAGGCCTTTTTGCCAAGTGCATCATTGTCGACATTCTGCCTCTTTTCCTATGCTTTAAGTGCAATTCCAGTCTACCCCCTGAAATCGTTTTACTGAAATTCTGCCCCGCTTTCAAGTCCTGTTCGAAGACTTACTTCAATACATTTTTGGACGGTAGCTGTCATTCATAACTCTGCAGGTTTGTGAATTACAGTGCCCCTGAGCTCCTTTCTTCAACTTGCTTTCTTGTGACCTGGCCACAAAACTGCAGGATTGCTTCAGGCCCTAATCTGATTCCGGCAGGGCACGCTGAGCCTTTGGTTAATTCGTCTTCCTGGTGGGAAATGAGCATTCCATTTGCCCATGCAGACACCTACAGCTAGTCTCTCACTGATTCTCCCTATTCCTGTTCATCTTGCGCAGAAATTGCAAACTGTGCCAAACAGGAGGTTAAAGGCACTGACTCTCCAAGTGGGGAGAGTGTTAGTAAAGCGTCTGGAATGGTGAACCCGAGTACCAGGGGACGAAAACTGAGATGCATTTGAAAACGTTTCCCAATCACACGGTGGACCATACTCTGGGTTTCCCATGCATGTTTTAGCTGAAGGAAGAATCTCTTAAACCTGGAGAGTTGGGACCTATGGAATGGGTACCATGCAGTATGACTTCAAAGGGTCTGGTTTGGTCACCGAACCTCACCAATGCTATCAGCCCGAAGTGTCCAGCCTTATGTCTCACCCAGCTTTGGGTGTAGATGTGGTAAATCCAGGTTGCATCACAAGCCCTGAATGAATTATTTAAGAATTGCTCTCTATTACACTGTCATTGTGTTTTGTTTTTGAAATTTATTTTGATAATGGGATTTATCGGATTTTCACTGCTGAGTTTAGGTCGCTGTACACACGCTTGATTTCCTTATGGAGACATATAAATCCATGGGTTTTAAGATTCTTACTTGTCAGGTATATTCCCAGGCGTAGACTATGGGGTGTTGAGTCCATTTCGTTGAGCAAGGAGTAGGTCTTGTCTATTCTATATTTGGCTTATCGAAAGGTATCTGTGCTAATTTCAATCTCTGGTTTTATGCAGCACCCCGACTCACCTTTCCCCATAAGCAAGCATAAGTTGGTTTTCTAAATTTGAGACACTGTTCTGTTTTGTAATTCAGTTCATGTGTAGCCAAGTTTATATTCCGTTTATTACTGATATCTTATGATGTTTCTTTTTCTTTGTGACATATTTCTCGTAGAATCATCGTACCTGAATCCACTGATTATGCCGCTACGGTCCTGATGACGTAGATATCATTGCTGAGTGATATTCCATTGTACGTGCGTACCACAACTTCTTTATCCATTTTTTGCTGTCTCGGTTATCTAACTTTTTCCGTAGACGAGGTTCTTGTAAACAGAGCCGTCCCAAACTTTGAGGTGGCTGTGTGTTTTTGACTTTAGTTTCCCTAAGCTATAGGACCATAAGTGGAAGTGCCATAGGCTGTGTTGCTTTGTTTCCTACGTGTTTCAGGAAACACCATACACTTCTCCAGAGTGGCTGCTGGCAATTTACATCCCGCCCATCAGCATAACAAGGCTCCCTGTTCTCCATGACCTGTCCTGCCTTTCTGCATTTTACACGTTTTTCAGAATGCCCTTTTGACCGGGGGGCAGTGAGACTTCATTGTAGTGCAGATTTCCTTTACACGCTTGCTTGGTTAGCCAAAAAGTGCGTATGCGTTTTTTCCTGAATATATTCAGGAAAAAACGCATACGCCCTTTTTGGCCAAGTGCATCATTGTCGACATTCTGCCTCATTTCCTATGCTCTAAGTGCAATTCCAGTCTACCCCCTGAAATCGTTTTCCTGAAATTCTGCCCCGCTTTCAAGTCCTCTTTTAAGACTTACTTCAATACATTTTGGGACGATAGCTGTCATTCATAACTCTGCATGTTTGTGAATTACAGTGCCCCTGAGCTCCTTTCTTCAACTCGCTTTCTTGTGAGCTTGCCGCAAAACCGCAGGATTGGTTCAGGCCCTAATCTGTTTCCGGCAGGGCATGCTGAGCCTTTGTTTAATTCCTCTTCCTGGTGGGAAATGAGCGTTCCATTTGCCCGTGCAGACACCTACAGCTAGTCCCTCATTGGTTCTACCTATTCCTGTTCATCTTGTGCAGAAATTGCAAACTGTGCCAAACAGGAGGTTAAAGGCACTGACTCTCCAAGTGGGGAGAGTGTTAGTAAAGCGTCTGGAATGGTGAAGCCGAGTCCCTGGGCTCGAAAACTGAGATGCATTTGAAAACGTTTCCCAATCACACGGGGGACTGTACTCTGGGCTTCCCATGCATGTTTTAACTGAAGGAAGAGTCCCTTAAACTTGGAGAGTTGGGACCCATGGAATGGGTACCATGCAGTATGACTTCAAAGGGTCTGAGTTTGCTCACCGAATCTCACCAATGCTATCAGCCCGAAGTGTCCAGCCTTATGTCACACCCAGCTCTGGGTGTAGATGTGGTAAATCCAGGTTGCATCACAAGCCCTGAATGAATTATTTGAGAATTGCTCTCTAAGAATTGCTCTCTATTTCACTGTCATTGTGTTTTGTTTTTGAAATTTATTTTGGTAATGGGATTTATCGGATTTTCACTGCTGCGTTTAGGCCGCTGTACACATGCTTGATTTCCTTATGGAGACATATAAATCCATGGGTTTTAAGATTCTTGCTTGACAGGTATATTCCCAGGCGTTGAATATGGGGTGTTGAGTCCATTTCGTTGAGCAAGGAGTAGGTTTGGTCTTTTATATATTTGGCTTATGGAACGGTATCTGTGCTAATTTCAATCTCTGGTTTTATGCAGCACCCCAGCTCATGTTTCCCCATAAGCAAGCATAAGTTGGGTTTCTAAATTTGAGACCTTGTTTTGTTTTGTAATTCAGTTCATGTGTAGCCAAGTTTACATTCCGTCTATTAGTGATATCTTATGATGTTTCTTTTTCTGTGTGACTTATTTCTCGTAGAATCATCATACCTGAATACACTCATTATGCCGCTACGGGCCTGATGACGTAGATTTCATTGCTGAGTGATATTCCATTGTACGTGCGTACCACAATTTCTTTATCCATTTTTTGCTTTCTCGGATAATTAACTTGTACCGTAGACGAGGTTCTTGTAAACAGAGCCGTCCCAAACTTTGGGGTGGCTGTGTGTTTCTGATTTTAATTTCCCTCAGCTATAGGACCATAAGTGGAAGTGCCATAGGCTGTGTTGCTTTGTTTCCTACGTGTTTCAGGAAACACCATACAGTTCTCCAGAGTGGCTGTTGGCAATTTACATCCCGCCCATCAGCATAACAAGGCTCCCTGTTCTCCATGACCTGTCCTGCCTTTCTGGATTTTACACGTTTTTCAAATGGCCCTTTTGACCGGGGGGCAGTGAGACTTCATTGTAGTGCAGATTTCATTTACACGCTTGCTTGGTTGGCCAAAAAGTGCGTATGCGTTTTTTCCTGAATATATTCAGGAAAACACGCATACGCCCTTTTTGTCCAAGTGCATCATTGTCGACATTCTGCCTCTTTTCCTATGCTTTAAGTGCAATTCTAGTCGACCCCCTGAAATCATTTTCCTGAAATTCTGCCGCGCTTTCAAGTCCTCTTCGAAGACTTACTTCAATACATTCTTGGACGATAGCTGTCATTCATAACTCTGCATGTTTGTGAATTACAGTGCTTCTGAGCTCCTTTCTTCAACTCGCTTTCTTGTGAGCTGGCCGCAATACCGCAGGATTGCTTCAGGCCCTAATCTGTTTCCGGCCGGGCATGCTGAGCCTTTGGTTAATTACTCTTCCTGGTGGGAAATGAGCGTTCCATTTGCCTGTGCAGACACCTACAGCTAGTCTCTCATTGGTTCTCCCTATTCCTGTTCATCTTGCGCAGAAATTGCAAACTGTGCCAAACAGGAGGTTAAAGGCACTGACTCTCCAAGTGGGGAGAGTGTTAGTAAAGCGTCTGGAATGGTGAACCCGAGTACCAGGGGACGAAAACTGAGATGCATTTGAAAACGATTCCCAACCACATGGTGGACCATACACTGTGTTTCCCATGCATGTTTTAGCTGAAGGAAGAATCCCTTAAACCTGGAGAGTTGGGACCCATGGAATGCGTACCATGGAGTATGAGTTCAAAGGGTTTGCGTTTGCTCACCGAACCTCACCAATGCTATCAGCCCGAAGTGTCCAGCCTTATGTCTCACCCAGCTCTGGGTGTAGATGTGGTAAATGCAGGTTGCATCACAAGCCCTGAATGAATTATTTAAGAATTGCTCTCTATTTCACTGTCATTGTGTTTTGTTTTTGAAATTTATTTTGATAATGGGATTTATCGGATTTTCACTGCTGCGTTTAGGCCGCTGTACACATGCTTGATTTCCTTATGGAGACATATAAATCCATGGGTTTTAAGATTATTACTTGTCAGGTATATTCCCAGGCGTTGAATATGGGCTGTTGAGTCCATTTCGTTGAGCAAGGAGTAGGTCTTGTCTATTATATATTTGGCTTATGGAACGGTATCTGTGCTAATTTCAATCTCTGGTTTTATGCAGCACCCCAACTCACCTTTCCCCATAAGCAAGCATAAGTTGGTTTTCTAAATTTGAGACCCTGTTCTGTTTTGTAATTCAGTTCATGTGTAGCCAAGTTTACATTCCGTGTATTAGTGATAACTTATGATGTTTCTATTTCTGTGTGACTTATTTCTCGTAGAATCGTCGTAGCTGAATCCACTCATTATGCCACTACGGGCCTGATGATGTAGATTTCATTGCTGAGTGATATTCCATTGTACGTGCGTACCACAACTTCTTTATCCATTTTTTGCTTTCTCGGATATTTAACTTCTACCGTAGACGAGGTTCTTGTAAACAGAGCCGTCCCAAACTTTGGGGTGGCTGTGTGTTTTTTATTTTAATTTCCCTAAGCTATAGGGCCCTAAGTGGAAGTGCCATAGGCTGTGTTGCTTTGTTTCCTACGTGTTTCAGGAAACACCAAACACTTCTCCATAGTGACTGTTGGCAATTTACATCCCTCCCATCAGCATAACAAGGCTCCCTGTTCTCCAAGACCTGTCCTGCCTTTCTGGATTTTACACTTTTTTCAGATGGGCCTTTTGACCTGGGGGCAGTGAGACTTCATTGTATTGCAGATTTCATTTACAGGCTTGCTTGGTTGGCCAAAAAGCGCGTATGCGTTTTTTCCTGAATATATTCAGGAAAAAACGCATACGCCCTTTTTGGCCAAGTGCATCATTGTTGACATTCTGACTCTTATCCTATGCTTTAAGTGCAATTCCAGTCTACCCCCTGAAATCGTTTTCCTGAAATTCTGTCCCGCTTTCAAGTCCTCTTCGAAGACTTACTTCAATACATTTTTGGACGATAGCTGTCATTCATAACTCTGCAGGTTTCTGAATTACAGTGCCCCTGAGCTCCTTTCTTTAACTCGCTTTCTTGTGAGCTGCCCCCAAAACCGCAGGATTGCTTCAGGCCCTAATCTGTTTCCGGCAGGGCATGCAGAGCCTTTGGTTAATTCCTCTTCCTGATGGGAAATGAGCGTTCCATTTGCCCGTGCAGACACCTACAGCTAGTCTCTCATTGGTTCTCCCTATTCCTGTTCACCTTGCGCAGAAATTGCAAACTGTGCCAAACAGGAGGTTAAAGGCACTGACTCTCCAAGTGGGGAGAGTGTTAGTAAAGCGTCAGGAATTGTGAACCCGAGTACCAGGGGACGAATACTGAGATGCATTTGAAAACGTTTCCCAATCACACGGTGGACCTTACTCTGGGTTTCCCATGCATGTTTTAGCTGAAGGAAGAATCCCTTAAACCTGGAGAGTTGGGACCCATGGAATGGGTACCATGCAGTATGACTTCAAAGGGTCTGCGTTTGCTCACTGAACCTCACCAATGCTATGAGCCTGAAGTGTCCAGCCTTATGTCTCACCCAGCTCTGGGTGTAGATGTGGTAAATCCAGGTTGCATCACAAGCCCTGAATGAATTATTTGAGAATTGCTCTCTAAGAATTGCTCTCTATTTCACTGTCATTGTGTTTTGTTTTTGAAATTTATTTTGATAATGGGATTTATCGGATTTTCACTGCTGCGTTTAGGCCGCTGTACACATGCTTGATTTCCTTATGGAGACATTTAAATCCATGGGTTTTAAGATTCTTGCTTGACAGGTATATTCCCAGGCGTTGAATATGGGGTGTTGAGTCCATTTCGTTGAGCAAGGAGTAGGTTTGGTCTTTTATATATTTGGCTTATGGAACGGTATCTGTGCTAATTTCAATCTCTGGTTTTATGCAGCACCCCAGCTCACGTTTCCCCATAAGCAAGCATAAGTTGGTTTTCTAAATTTGAGACCTTGTTTTGTTTTGTAATTCAGTTCATGTGTAGCCAAGTTTACATTCCGTGTATTAGTGATATCTTATGATGTTTCTTTTTCTGTGTGACTTATTTCTCGTAGAATCGTCGTACCTGATTCCAGTCATTATGCCGCTACAGGCCTGATGACGTAGATTTCATTGCTGAGTGATATTCCATTGTACGTGCGTACCACAATTTCTTTATCCATTTTTTGCTTTCTCGGATATTTAACTTGTACCGTAGACGAGGTTCTTGTAAACAGAGCCGTCCCAAACTTTGGGGTGGCTGTGTGTTTTTTATTTTAATTTCCCTAAGCTATAGGACCCTAAGTGGAAGTGCCATAGGCTGTGTTGCTTTGTTTCCTACGTGTTTCAGGAAACACCATACACTTCTCCATAGTGACTGTTGGCAATTTACATCCCTCCCATCAGCATAACAAGGCTCCCTGTTCTCCAAGACCTGTCCTGCCTTTCTGGATTTTACACTATTTTCAGATGGCCCTTTAGACCAAGGGGGGGGGCAGTGAGGCTTCATTGTAGTGCAGATTTCCTTTATATGCTTGCTAGGTTGGACAAAAAGGGCGTATGCGTTTTTTCCTGAATATATTCAGGAAAAAACGCATACGCCCTTTTTGGCCAAGTGCATCATTGTCGACATTCTGCCTCTTTTCCTATGCTCTAAGTGCAATTCCAGTCAACCCCCTGAAATCGTTTTCCTGAAATTCTGCCCCGCTTTCAAGTCCTCTTTTAAGACTTACTTCAATACATTTTGGGACGATAGCTGTCATTCATAACTCTGCATGTTTGTGAATTACAGTGCCCCTGAGCTCCTTTCTTCAACTCGCTTTCTTGTGAGCTGGCCGCAAAACCGCAGGATTGGTTCAGGCCCTAATCTGTTTCCGGCCGGGCATGCTGAGTCTTTGGTTAATTCCTCTTCCTGGTGGGAAATGAGCGTTCCATTTGCCCGTGCAGACACCTACAGCTAGTCTCTCATTGGTTCTACCTATTCCTGTTCACCTTGTGCAGAAATTGCAAACTGTGCCAAACAGGAGGTTAAAGGCACTGACTCTCCAAGTGGGGAGAGTGTTAGTAAAGCGTCTGGAATGGTGAAGCCGAGTCCCTGGGCTCCAAAACTGAGATGCATTTGAAAACGTTTCCCAATCACACGGGGGACCGTACTCTGGGCTTCCCATGCATGTTTTAAGTGAAGGAAGAATCCCTTAAACCTGGAGAGTTGGGACCCATGGAATTGGTACCATGCAGTATGACTTCAAATGGTCTGCGTTTGCTCACCGAACCTCACCAATGCTATCAGCCCGAAGTGTCCAGCCTTATGTCACACCCAGCTCTGGGTGTAGATGTGGTAAATCCAGGTTTCATCACAAGCCCTGAATGAATTATTTGAGAATTGCTCTCTAAGAATTGCTCTCTATTTCACTGTCATTGTGTTTTGTTTTTGCAATTTATTTTGATAATGGGATTTATCGCATTTTCACTGCTGCGTTTAGGCCGCTGTACACACGCTTCATTTCCTTATGGAGACATATAAATCCATGGGTTTTAAGCTCCTTACTTGTCAGGTATATTCAAAGGCGTTGAATATGGGGTGTTGAGTCCATTTCGTTGAGCAAGGAGTAGGTCTTGTCTATAATATATTTCTGTTATGGAACGGTATCTGTGCTAATTTCAATCTCTGGTTTTATGCAGCACCCCAACTCTCCTTTCCCCATAAGCAAGCATAAGTTGGTTTTCTTAATTTGAGACCCTGTTCTGTTTTGTAATTCAGTTCATGTGTAGCCAAGTTTACATTACGTGTATTAGTGATATCTTATGATCTTTCTTTTTCTGTATGACTTATTTCTCGTAGAATCATCGTACCTGAATCCACTCATTATGCCGCTATGGGCCTGATGACGTAGATTTCATTGCTGAGTGATATTCCATTGTACGTACGTAGCACAATTTCTTTATCCATTTTATGCTTTCTCGGAAATTTATCTTGTACCGTAGACGAGGTTCTTGTAAACAGAGCCGTCCCTAACTTTGGGGTGGCTGTGTGTTTTTGATTTTAATTTCCCTAAGCTATAGGACCATAAGTGGAATTGCCATAGGCTGTGTTGCTTTGTTTCCTACGTGTTTCAGGAAACACCATACTCTTCTCCAGAGTGGCTGTTGGCAATTTACATACCGCCCATCAGCATAACAAGGCTCCTTGTTCTCCATGACCTGTCCTACCTTTCTGGATTTTACACTTTTTTCAGATGGCCCTTTGGACCGGGGGGCAGTGAAACTTCATTGTAGTGCAGATTTCCTTTACACGCTTGCTTGGTTGGCTAAAAAGTGCGTATGCGTTTTTTCCTGAATATATTCAGGAAAAAACGCATACGCCCTTTTTGGCCAAGTGCATCATTGTCGACATTCTGCCTCTTTTCCTATGCTTTAAGTGCAATTCCAGTCTACCCCCTGAAATCGTTTTCCTGAAATTCTGCCCCGCTTTAAACTCCTCTTCGAAGAGTTACTTCAATACATTTTTGGACGATAGCTGTCATTCATAACTCTGCAGGTTTGTGAATTACAGTGCCCCTGAGCTCCTTTCTTCAACTCGCTTTCTTGTGAGCTGGCTTCAAAACCGCAGGATTGCTTCAGGCCATAATCTGGTTCTGGCCGGGCATGCTGAGCCTTTGGTTAATTCCTCTTCCTGGTGGGAAATGAGCATCCCATTTGCCCGTGCAGACACCTACAGCTAGTCTCTCATTGGTTCTCCCTATTCCTGTTCATCTTGCGCAGAAATTGCAAACTGTGACAAACAGGAGGTTAAAGGCACTGACTCTCCAAGTGGGGAGAGTGTTAGTAAAGCGTCTGGAATGGTGAACCCGAGTACCAGGGGACGAAACCTGAGATGCATTTGAAAAGGTTTCCCAATCACACGGTGGACCATACTCTGGGTTTCCCATGCATGTTTTAGCTGAAGGAAGCATCCCTTAAACTTGGAGATTTGGGACCCATCGAATGGGCACCATGCAGTATAACTTCAAAGGGTCTGCGTTTGCTCACCGAACCTCACCAATGCTATCAGCCCGAAGTGTCCAGCCTTATGTCTCACCCAGCTCTGGGTGTAGATGTGGTAAATCCAGGTTGCATCACAAGCCCTGAATGAATTATTTAAGAATTGCTCTCTATTTCTCTGTCATTGTGTTTTGTTTGTGAAATTTATTTTGATACTGGGATTTACCGGATTTTCACTGCTGCGTTTAGGCCGCTGTACACACGCTTGATTTCCTTATGGAGACATATAAATCCATGTGTCTTAAGATTCTTACTTGTCAGGTATATTCCCAGGCGTTGAATATGGGGTGTTGAGTCCATTTCGTTGAGCAAGGAGTAGGTCTTGTCTATTATATATTTGGTTTATGGAACGGTATCTGTTCTAATTTCAATCTCTGGTTTTATGCAGCACCCCAACTCACCTTTCCCCATAAGCAAGCATAAGTTGGCTTTCTAAATTTGAGACCCTGTTCTGTTTGTAATTCAGTTCATGTGTAGCCAAGTTTACGTTCCGTGTATTAGTGATATCTTATGATGTTTCTATTTCTGTGTGACTTATTTCTCATAGAATCGTCGTACGTGAATCCACTCATTATGCAGCTACGGGCCTGATGACGTAGATTTCATTGCTGAGTGATATTCCATTGTTCGTACGTACCACAACTTCTTTATCCATTTTTTGCTTTCTCGGATATTTAACTTGTACCGTAGACGAGGTTCTTGTAAACAGAGCCGTCCCAAATTTTGGGGTAGCTGTGTGTTTTTGATTTAAATTTCCCTAAGCTATAGGACTCTAAGTGGAAGTGCCATAGGCTGTGTTGCTTTGTTTCCTCCGTGTTTCAGGAAACACCATACACTTCTCCAGTGTGGCTGTTGGCAATTTACATCCCGCCCATCAGCATAACAAGGCTCCCTCTTCTCCATGACATCTCCTGCGTTTCTGATTTTACACTTGATTCAGATGGCCCTTTGGACCTGGGGGCAGTGAGACTTCATTGTAGTGGAGATTTCCTTTACACGCTTGCTTGGTTGGCCAAAAAGTGCGTATGCGTTTTTACCTGAATATATTCAGGAAAAAACGCATACGCACTTTTTGTCCAAGTGCATCATTGTCGACATTCTGCCTCTTATCCTATGCTTTAAGTGCAATTCTAGTCTACCCCCTGAAATCCTTTTCCTGAAATTCTGCCCCGCTTTCAAGTCCTCTTCGAAGACTTACTTCAATACATTTTTGGATGATAGCTGTCATTCATATCTCTGCAGGTTTGTGAATTACAGTGCCCCTGAGCTCCTTTCTTCAACTCGCTTTCTTGTGAGCTGGCCGCAAAACCGCAGGATTGCTTCAGGCCCTAACCTGGTTCCGGCAGGGAACGCTGAGCCTTTGGTTAATTCCTCTTCCTGGTGGGAAATGAGCGTTTCATTTGCCCGTGCAGACACCTACAGCTAGTCTCTCATTGGTTCTCCCTATTCCTGTTCATCTTGCGCAGAAATTGCAAACTGTGCCAAACAGGAGGTTAAAGGCACTGACTCTCCAAGTGGGGAGAGTGTTAGTCAAGCGTCTGGAACGGTGAACCCGAGTACCAGGGGACGAAACCTGAGATGCATTTGAAAACGTTTCCCAATCACACGGCGGACCATACTCTGGGTTTCACATGCATGTTTTAGCTGAAGGAAGAATCCCTTAAACCTGGAGAGTTGGGACCCATGGAATGGCTACCATGCAATATGACTTCAAAGGGTCTGCGTTTGCTCACCAAACCTCACCAATGCTATGAGCCCGATGTGTCCAGCCTTATGTCTCAACCAGCTCTGGGTGTAGATGTGGTAAATCCAGGTTGCATCACAAGCCCTGAATGAATTATTTAAGAATTGCTCTCTATTTCACTGTCATTGTGTTTTGTTTTTGAAATTTATTTTGTTAATGGGATTTATCGGATTTTCACTGCTGCATTTAGGCCACTGTACACACGCTTGACTTCCTTATGGAGACATATAAATCCATGGGTCTTAAGTTTCTTACTTGTCAGGTATATTCCCAGGCGTTGAATATGGGGTGTTGAGTCCATTTCGTTGAGCAAGGTGTAGGTCTTGTCTATTATATATTTGGCTTATGGAACATTATCTGTGCTAATTTCAATCTCTGGTTTTATGCAGCACCCCAACTCACCTTTCCCCATAAGCAAGCATAAGTTGGTTTTCTAAATTTGAGACCCTGTTCTGTTTTGTAATTCAGTTCATGTGTAGCCAAGTTTATGTTCCGTGTATTAGTGATATCTTATGATTTTTCATTTTCTGTGTGTCTTATTTCACTTAGAATCATCGTACCTGAATCCACTCATTATGCCACGACGGACCTGATGACATAGATTTCATTGGTGAGTGATATTCCATTGTACGTACATACCACAACTTCTTTATCCATTTTTTCATTCTGGGATATTTAACTTGTACCATAGACAAGGTTCTTGTAAACAGAGCCGTTGGAAACTTTGGGGTGGCTGTGTGATTTTGATTTTAATTTCCCTAAGCTATAGGACCATAAGTGGAAGTTCCGTAGGCTCCATTGCTTTGTTTTTTAGGTGTTTGAGGAAACACTATACACTTCTCCAGAGTGGCTGTTGGCAATTTACATCCCGTCCATCAGCATAACACGGCTCTCTGTTCTCCATGGCCTGTGCTGCCTTTCTGGATGTTACACTTTTTTCAGATGGCCCTTTTGACTGGGGGGCTGTGAGACTTCACTGTAGTGCAGATTTCTTTAACATGCTTGCTTGGTTGGCCAAAAAGTGCGTATGCGTTTTTTCCTGAATATTTTCAGGTAAAAACGCATACGTACTTTTTGGCCAAGTGCACCATTGTCGACCTTCTGCCTCTTTTCCTATGCTTTAAATGCAATTCCAGTCTACCCACTGAAATCGTTTTCCTGAATTTCTGCCCCACTTTCAAGTCCTCTTCGCTGACTTCCTTCAATATATATTTGGACGATAGCTGTCATTTATAACTCTGCAGGTTTGTGAATTTGGATAATTCCTCTTCCTGGTGGGAAATGAGCATTACATTTGCCCGGGCAGACACCTACAGCTAGTCTCTCATTGGTTCTCCCTATTCCTGTTCATCTTGCGCAGAAATTGCAAACTGTGCCAAACAGGAGTTTAAAGGCACTGACTCTCCAAGTGGGGAGAGTGTTAGTAAAGCATCTGGAATGGTGAACCCGTGTAAAAGGGGACGAAACCTGAGATGCATTGGAAAACGTTTGCCAGTCACACGGTGCACTATACTGTGGGTTTCCCAGGCATGTTTTAGCTGAAGGAAGAATCCCTTAAACCTGGAGAGTTGGGACCCATGGAATGGGTACTTCAAGGGGTCTGAATTTGCTCACCGAACCTCACCAATGCTATCAGCCTGGTGTCCAGCCTTATGTCTCACTCAGCTCTGGGTGTAGATGTGGTAAATCCAGGTTGCATCACAGGCACTGAATGAGTTATTTAAGAATTGCTCTCTATTTCACTGTCATTGTGTTTTTTGTTTCTGTAATTTATTTTGATAATGGGATTTATCGTATTTTCACTGATGTGTTCATGCCACTGTACACACGCTTGATTCTCTTACAGAGACATATAAAACCATGGGTTTGAAGATTCTTATTAGTCAGGTATATTCCTAGGCGTTGAATATGGGGTGTTGAGTCCATTTTGTTGAGCAAGTTGTAGGTCTTGACTATTACATATTTGGCTTATGGAACTGTATCTGTGCTAATTTCAATCTCTGGTTTTATGCAGCACCCCAACTCACCTTTATCCTTAAGCAAGAATAAGTTGGTTTTCTCTATTTGAGACCCTGTTCTGTTTTGTAATTCAGTTCATGTGTAGCCAAGTTTACATTCCATGTATTAGTGATATAGTATGTCTTTTTGTTTTTGAATTCTCTGACTTTGAATGATCATACGTAACTCCTCTGGAGTTGTTACAAGTGGCCATATTTCATTGATTTCCAGGCTGAGTCATATTCCACTCTACATAAGCACCACATCTGTATCCATTTTTTCCCTCCAGAGACATTTAAGTTATATCCTAGTCGAGGATCTTTTAAACAGTGAGGCGGTATACATTGGGGTGCCTGTGTCCTCTCGATTTTTGTTTTTCCCAAGATATACGTCCATGAGTGCAAGTGCCCTGTGCTCTGTAGCTCATTTGTTAGATGCTTTAGTAAACACAATACACTTCTCCAGAGTGACCGTTGGCAATATACATTTCCAGTATAAGCCTCACAGGGCTCCCTTTTCTCCTTGCCCTGTCCTGCATTTCTGGTGTTTACACTTTATGAGGACGGCTCTTCTGACTGATGCGAAGTGATATGTTTTGTAGTATTGATTTCCAGTGCCCACCTGTTTGGTTGGCTAAAAAAGTGTATGCCCTTTTCTTGAATATATACAGAAAAAGACGCATACACCCTTTTTGGCCAACTGCAATGTTGGCAATGTTCAGCCCCTTTTATTGTGCTTAATGGCGAGTCCTT
Source organism: Delphinapterus leucas (assembly GCF_059928025.1). Classification (NCBI taxonomy): domain Eukaryota; kingdom Metazoa; phylum Chordata; class Mammalia; order Artiodactyla; family Monodontidae; genus Delphinapterus; species Delphinapterus leucas. Next base: position 3,777,524 of record NW_028322246.1, on the reverse strand, counting down.
TCTACCTCTTCCAATCCCTTTCCTGCCATTCTCCGTTGCTTACACATCCTTTTCTCTGACTTTCCTCAAGACATTTTTCAGTGACAGATATTTTCAACTCTGCAGTTTCGTGAATTTTAGTGTCCCTGAGTTCCATTTTTCAACTTGTGTTTATGGGAACTGGCCACAAAGCAGCGGGATTTCCTCAAGCCCTATTCTGTTTCCATGGGCAACCCTAGCCTTTGGTCAATTCGTCTTCCTGATTGGAAATAAGAGTGACATGTGCCTGTCCGAACACCTAAGACTTGTCTCTCATTGTTCCTCCACCTTCTGCTTCATCCTCTGGACAAATTCCAAACTGTCTGCAACAAGATGTTGACAGTGCTGACATCTCCAAGTGGGGAGACTGTTCGTAAAGACGCTGGAGGGGTGAACCCGAGCACCAGGAGATGAGGAGATGAGATGCCTTTTCCAAACTCTTCCCGATCAGATGTTATACCATCCTCTGGGTGTGACAGGCATGTTTTAGCTGTAGAAAGTGTCCCATTCATATGAGGAGAACACCAGGGCTTTTACAAAATCAGTGTCTCTCCACAACCCAAACTGGGGAATTTTTTAAGCTACGGCTACACATATGTTCATTAAGGGCCTTGGGAAGTAGGCAGAGTCCAAACTTTAGATGACTGAAGTCTTCAGGGTCAGAAGCACTCACCACCGGCTTCCCTTAGGTTCCATTTTAACTGTCATTGATAGATGATGTCAATAAAAATATCTATTCTTTTTCAGATTATTTCCCCTTATAGGTTATTGTAAAATATTGAGTGTAGTTCCTGGTGCTATACAGTAGTTCCTTGTTGATGATCGATTTTATACATAGCAGTGTGTATGTGTTAATCTCAAACTGTTAATTTATCCCTCCTCTCACCTTTCCCCTTTGGTAATAATAAATTATAAGACTTTATACTTCTCATAAATGGGGGAGCTGAAAGAGAGGTATCATTTTCAATGGAAAAGCATTTAAAACAAGATTGAAGCTTTAACCAAGATTACTAGATGTACATCCTTGGAAAGAAATCACTTCGTTTCTCTAATATTGACCTGACAAATAAGACAAACCTTTTCACTGAACTTGCTTATAATAAAGTGATGGAAATATCAAATGGAAGTGTTAGAAACATTTTATTTTAACCGAGCCTTATACACTGTTCTATGTTAATTACAGTTTGGCTCACACATCTGTTCATTGAAGTTACAATGTTCTCAATTTCTGTTACTGATCCTCCAGAGTGGATCCCAACAAGTGTCCCCCTGCCCAGTGTCATTGGAGCCAAAAGATCGAGACTGAGTTTGGTTCAGAAGCAAAGGAAACTTTATATTTTGATCAGAGAATGGAGAGGTGAGAGCATGTGCTACCCCGTGGGCTGTGGGCTGGGCTGCTGTGTAGAGATCCTGTCAGAGTCAGTGGGAGGGAGGGGGCGGAGCTCTTGAGGGCCCGGCTGGCTGCAGCTCAGGCTCTATATCACGGAGTGTGCACTGTGCCCCAGGATCTGAGGTGTCGACCCAGCCATTCTGCACTAGAAAATCTGGTCTGAAGTGCCGGGTGTGGAACCTCTGTATGCGGGACCCTAGGAGCACGTGAAATTAGACAAAGCACAAAGGATAAAAAAGGTTAGACTTTATTTTATTGCCCAGATTCTATTTTTATCTCCCAGGGATTTTTAAGGGGCTTTGCCTGGGACAAACCCCTCTTCTGCCTTTTGTCCCCTTCCTCATTCTTGGAGTGCTGAGGGTGCAGACCCTTCTTCTGTAACTGCTGAGTGCTGAGTTAGGAGCCCTCATACCTGTGGGCGAGGGTCAGAACTTCCCAGCAGCCTCCAGGTGACGTTGATTGTCCCCAGGCCTCCTGCCTCCCTGCTCGTCCGCCTGAGCACCAGTATTGGAAGTGTTATAGATTCTAATGACCTTTAAGGGTCCAGGAAGGAGATGTGCAGTGACGCTGTGAGGTCCAGTTTCACCCCGCCCCACATTTGTTCGGCCACCTTAGGCTGACCGTTTCTGCCAGCCTAGATGCTCCGACCAGTAGTCTGCGCTTTCTTCAATTAGGCCCCTGGATTAACGTAAAAACAGCACCAGGTGTCAGGACCCTGTCCGCTCAACTCCCAGACAATCCAGGGTCAGTGGTGATGAAGGATCATGATGGCCACTGAGTCAACAGCCTTTTGAAGTAAACAGGAGTCCAGCCGGTCTTATTGGCCACCATTATCACAGTGTCTGTAGGCTTTTCTATGCTGACAGCGTGATATACTTTTCCCCTGCCAAGATTATTAGGTCCGCTCTGGGTGCAGTAAGTCCTGCAAGCAGTAGTCTACTCTTTTGGGACACACTTTTGTTGTTTTATGAGAGAAACTCCAGGTCAAGTGATGGTCACATGAGTCGTCATGGTGCCCCGTTGCTCCCGGTTATCTCTCTGGAGGTTGGAGTTGGAGGGCCACCTCATTCGAGGTCAGTGTGCCCACGGAGCAAACCCTGCAACTTCAGGGCATGG